>NC_056588.1:27140135-27365497 GCF_018340385.1 Cyprinus carpio
AGTTTGGTTTATATTGAACATGGTATGTTTGAGTTAATGTAAAACATGTAAATCTTGTTGCCAACAGGTGGCAAACTGGACATTGCAAGTTTTAGTTAGAGTAAAACATGACATTTCCTGTTGCCAACAGGGAGCACTTTAAATTATAACTGATTACTAATACCATGACTGAGGTGAGACCCTTGAGCATGGCACAGACCCCCAACTGCTCCCCGGGCCCCAGGTGTGTGTTCACTGTGTGTGTGTGCATGTTTGTTCATTACTCACTGCTGTGTGTGCACTTGCATGGGTTAAATGCAGAGCAAAAAATCCAAGTATCCCTTCCCTTCCCTTCCCTTCCCGTCCCGTCCTGTCTCGTCCCGCATGTAGATGTTTTCAGATCAGGACTCTTACCAAACATGTGAAGTTTTGGGCAGATCACACATTGTATGGCTGGATTACAACAACTTCCTGTTTCATTGCATTAATAGTATGCTTTAGCACTTAGTAAGTATTGCATGTTTTAAGAAGAAAAACCTGAGCACAATGTGTGGTGATGATGAGATCTCTTATAAAACTTTAAAGAAGATAATTGTGAGAGTGTTAGAGTTTTTGTCTCAGGAGACAACTTTGAAAAGAAGGAAACTCAAGCAAAAGTCTCAATTTGATATTAAAGTTACCTCATTCCTGTCTAGTATAAATATTTGAGATGTTAAAGAGATCTCACTTTATTTTTTTCTTTACTCTATGTCATGCCAGGCTGGTCAGTGCAAATGTATTTTGTTATTAATGAATTAAAGGGGTCATGAAATGGAGTATCAAAATGTTCTTGATATTTACACATGAGGTTACTCTACATTAAAACATTCTGCAAGTTTCAGAACTCAAAATTAACTCCCCAGTTTAAAGTAATAAATTCTTAAATCTTCTAAAACACCCATATTTGAAATCAAGGGAATCGTGAAATTGAATGTAACTGGAGATTGAAGATGCATTGAAGACGCATTTCCTTTATGCTATTTTTTTCAAAGGCTTTCAAAAAGTGTTGGAGACCAAATCGACTTTGACAAAAAGTGGTGGGGACAAATATATTTACCCACGTGTCCCATATTGGACAATTAAACATCTCATTAAATAATAATATTAATTTTAATAACAACTCTGTAGCACACACTGACCTTTGTTGCAACACAGCTCTGTTATTTTCAATTGATAAACGGTCTTCATGGTCTCTCAGAAAGACTTCAAATGCCTCCTGCTGACTCACAGATAATTCCAGTACTGAAAGAGAAAAATGCATAGTAGTAAAAGTTAAGAGAATGTTCTCTACTAAGATAATTCAAGCTTGATATCTAATGAGATCATGTCAACATATATATCATTATATTTAATAAAATGGTATTCAGTTACAAACTCACAAAACTGTATTAAACTCAGTAATCAGTTTTTTTTTCAAATACATACAGTATGTAATTGCAGTATGCAATATGAAAACCTACTATACAATATTCTTTGTTAATTACTTGTCAAAGAAACAAAAATTCTAACTGAAGTTTCACAAGTACTTTTGAGATTATTCTTTAATTTAGAAAGTTGCTCTTTGCTGCTCCACTTCACCCTATAACACAGATACAGTATGTGAGACAATAAAGATGGTTACAAGAGCTTTGTCCACATAATGATAAAAACATCAAATTTTTTATCCTTTACTCACAACCCAAAACCAATAAAATCAAGCAAAGCAAAGCAAAGCAAAAAAAAAAAAATCCTAGAGTCAATATTAGAAGTAGTTTTACAACGAGTTACGTGATATGTTTTCCCCTTTTATCGCCTGCTCCTTGAGCACCCAAAAATTTGCATATTTTAAATGTCTCCCTAATCAAACACACCTGATCCAATTTATCAGCTCATTAGTAGTGACTTCAGACATGAAATGAGTGTGTCAGACAAAAGAGACACTAAGGCCATGTCCACACGTACACGGATATTTTTATAAACTGAGTTTTTCCTTCTTCCGTTTTTAAAAAAATCTCTGTCCACATGAAAATGCAAACACGTTATGATGCACTGTCAAGAGCATGCCAAGTCAACAGGTGGCGATATAATCTCAACTGTTAAAGCCATGTTGGCCAATCAGCACCTGAAAAAGTTTCCAGTAGAAACTTACCAGTGATCGAATTCATGTACACGATTCACGAGCTTGAGAGCTGATTGTGATGCACCCAAAGATTTGCAAAGAAAAATGTTTGAGGATTTTGATACATGCCAAGAGGAGACTGGTTTTCCTTTGCTAAAGCAAGGAAACTTTGCTTCCTTTGCTCCTATATATATATATAACATTGGTTCTTGTGAGACTAGCACATTCTCAACGGACCTTACGCTACGCCTACGTCATCTGCTGTAACAGCGCTCTGTTGTGAACGTGTGTACAACAGTTAGCAGAAGATAGAGATTACTGTTTATAAAATTTTATGAAAATCAAGTTTTTTTATGTTGTTTATTTGTCTATGTGGTGTTTTTAATATGTTTTTAGACAAACCATGTGCCAACCTATTTATCAACACCATTGCTGAGTATTTTCTCCTGTAGTTTCCCAAAGGCAGTCACAGAAACAAGGTTTAATACAGCCTTTTTTTTTTTTGCTACGTCACAAAATTCAATAATCAATCACATCAAGGGATCCTATCCTTAGCATATCTTTAACTGTGCTGCAAAGCAGAGGGTCTAGTGAGAAGGCAGCCAGGTTAATCCGGTAACAGTCATATTTTTTTCTGTAGATGTTTTCGCTAACTGTTAATATTTCCCCCTATTTTCACAATGTCATGTGCTGTTAGCGCTTATTTATTTGTATTTAGAACCACTAACTTGAATAATAACCAGTGTAAAAGTAGCCCAGAGTTAGATGCACCTCTCCCAACTTGACATACCAACTTATTTTTGGTTCAAACACATATGGCTTAATTCAGTGTATCTCAACCCTGGTCCTGGGCGCCCCCAGCACTGCACATTTTGTATGTCTCCCTTATCTGACACACCTATTTCAGTTCCTGGAGTTTCTTTTAATGAGCTAAGGAGTTGAATCAGGTGTGTTTGATTAGGAAGACACATGAAATGTGCAGTGCTGGGGGGTGCTCAGGATCAGGGTTGAGAAACACTGGCTTAATTAAACCAATATTTCCACTTGCCATTGCCAAAAGATGTGGTAGAAAAAAAGTGTACAAGCAATAGGGATAACCGCACCCTGGAGAGGATTGCGAAACAGCGAAACAAAACCCATTCAAAAATGTGGGGGAGATTCACAAAGAGTGGACTGCAGCTGGAGTCAGTGCTTCAAGAACCACTACGCACAGACGTATACAAGACATGGGTTTCAGCTGTCGCATTCCTTGTGTCAAGCCACTCTTGTACAACAGACAGATTCAGAAGCGTCTCGCTTGAAAAAGGACTGGACTGCTGCTGAGTGGTCCAAAGTTATGTTCTCTGATGAAAGTAAATTTTGCATTTCCTTTGGAAATCAGGGTCCCAGAGTCTGGAGGAAGAGAGGAGAGGCACACAATCCACGTTGCTTGAGGTCCAGTGTAAAGTTTCCACAGACAGTGATGGTTTGGGGTGCCATGTCATCCCCTGGGGTTGGTCCACTGTGTTTTCTGAGGTCCAAGGTCAACGCAGCTGTTTACCAGGAAGTTTTAAAGCACTTCATGCTTCCTGCTGCTGACCAACTTTATGGAGATGCAGATTTCATTTTCCAACAGGACTTGGCACCTGCACACAGTGCCAAAGCTTCCAGTACCTGGTTTAAGGACCATGGTATCCCTGTTCTTAATTGGCCAGCAAACTTGCCTGGCCTATTGTGAAGAGGAAGATGCGATATGCCAGACCCAAGAATGCAGAAGAGCTGAAGGCCACTATCAGAGCAACCTGGTCTCTCATAAAAACTGAGCAGTGGCACAGACTGATCGACTCCATACCACTGTACATGCTCATACTTTTCATGTTCATACTTTTCAGTTGGCCAAGATTTCTAAAAATCCTTTCTTTGTATTGGTCTTAAGTAATATTCGAATTGTTTGAGATACTGAATTTGGGATTTTCCTTAGTTGTCA
This sequence comes from Cyprinus carpio, assembly GCF_018340385.1. Taxonomy (NCBI): domain Eukaryota; kingdom Metazoa; phylum Chordata; class Actinopteri; order Cypriniformes; family Cyprinidae; genus Cyprinus; species Cyprinus carpio. The sequence continues at coordinate 27,144,218 of NC_056588.1, forward strand.
GTTATAATCATCAAAATTAAAAGAAATAAACATTTGAAATATATCAGTCTGTGTGTAATGAATGAATATAATATACAAGTTTCACTTTTTGAATGGAATTAGTGAAATAAATCAACTTTTTGATGATATTCTAATTATATGACCAGCAACTGTATAGTAAATGAGGCAAGGGTGTACAGTTGCATTCAAGCTATTTTAAGGCATGAAAAAATTATTTTCACAAGAAATAACATTTAAATTTGTCATTTTGATGTTCAAAGATGAGTTTTAAAGAATACCATTTTTGACTACAGGGGGACTTTAAATATGGATTTTTTTTTTCTTACAAAAATGCATCGATCCACTACAGGAGGCCTTTATTCATCCCAAGTAACCACGTGGGACACTTTTTATGATGGATGGATGTGCTTTATTGGACTTCTTTTGGACTATTGAAAATTAACACCCACTCACTGTCTTTATAAAGCTTGTAAGACCCAGGACATTTTTAATATAAGTCCGATTGGATTCATCCGAAAGAAGAAAGTCATCTACACCTAGGATGGCTTGAGGGTGAGTAAATCATGGGGCAATTTTCATTTTTGGGTGAACTATCCCTTTAATAGCTGCATTATAACCTTGTCTTTGTTTAATGTCTCTTGCCTGAGCACATGGTTGTGTCTTTGTTTGTGTTGGCCATGTGCTCCCCTTGACCTGCCTCCTTGTTTTCAGTTACCACGCCCCCTTGTTTAGTCCTTATTTGTCTGATTGTGTTCACCTGATCCTTGTGTGCTCTGTTCCCTCATATTGTGCTAATTTTCCCTCTTGTCTTTGCTGGTTCATTCTGAGTGTGTTTTTTTGGGCTTGCTCCTAGCTAGTATCACTGATTTTGTTAGAGTTTGCTTTTCAGTAGTGATTGTGAGATGAAGCCTTATGAAGCATTGAAGCTTTTCATCCAAGTGGTTCACAAGAGTTAATTTCTTGGTCTTCATTTGCTCACAATACCACCTGGTGGCCAAAGAATGTAAAACAAGCAGATACATTACTGATGATTTGATGTGATCTATGATTACACTGTTTTGTGCCAGTTAAGGCTTAGAAATGAAGGTAAAGAAAAAAAAAAAAACAATTTCCACATAGACTAATCTATTTATATGAATATATTTGTGTATAGTGTATTTCATAATGATTGTATAACATAACTGTGTAATAAATGCATTGGCTGATAATGAATGTGGCTATCAAATGTGTGTAAATCAAGTCTTTGCTCATAATAGACAGGAGGGCCAATATTATTAGTCTAAAACTGGAATGTAGCTGAGTTTAACAAGGCAGAGGACTGTGAATTTACAAAATTTGAACCGCTTCCTGAACCAGTCAGGCCAAGCGAGGCTTCGGACATCATCAATTACGTCATTGCTCTAAAGCGATACAAGCCTTGATACGTGCTTCACTGAAAGCTGCCGGGATTTCTCAACACACGCTCCGAAGCCTCGGCACAGGACATAACGTCACTACTTTTCAGTGTACAGTATTTCATCAAGTCTAGTTTGGTTTTGTTTTTTTCCCTTTTGTTCTATTCCAGTTAATTATTTCTAGTATTTAGTTTTCCCTCCCTAGTCATCATTTTTTGCAAGTCTTTACTTTTGATCTGTTATCTGTTGTCTCTCTTGTTGTCTTGTCTTTGTGTGTTTTTGTCGTGTTGGTTCCTGCCGTTTCCTGAGTCCTCCCTGGCCGCTGCTTCTTCTCGCCTGACAGACATTTTGGTGCTTCAAGAGTTAATAACACAGTGCCAAGCCTGTGGTTCCTTGGGCATTTACCTAGTCTCCTTTGCCACAGATTCTGGAGTTTCTCCATCTTCGGCCAGCCTGTTTCCTCTATCGTGTGCACTGGCCTATTGTGTGAACTGTCTGCCTGCCTCATCCTTTTGTGTTCCCAGTTCTGTTAATAAACTTTGTTCCCATGTCTGCATCTGGATCCTCCCTTGCTAAACCCTGACATTATCCTGCTGACTAAGAGTCAGTGGCAGACAAACTGGTGAATTTTTTTTTTTTTTTTTTTTTTTGAGTGGTTAGGCAATTAAAAGCATCCATAATATGTAGCAAATCCTGGTCAGTGAATGATATATAATATAGGGTTGAGATCTTGTTTGTGTTCACTCACCTCTTTTTCTGGTCATCAAATGCTGAGCATGAGTGTAATCATTAGAGGGGTCGTATTTTGCACTCTCTTCCACCTGTTTAGTTGTGGGTGACATGAATGATTGGTTGGTTGATGGGTACAACAGGGCCAGCTGGGAGGTGACATCTTGAACTTTCTTCTTTTCTTTCTTAAGCATGTTCACTAATATACCTGAGAAATTTAAATTAAGGATGATAATTTTATGACAATGATAATTGTTTCATCTTGGAGACCTGTGTAATACAAGAAGAAACAAATGCAAACAATCATTTTTATTGTTATTCTTCTCCAGTGGGCTGTTAACCATTGTGATTCAATCATTAATGAGTTGAACTTGAGAACCAGATTTCTTTTCAAATCATTTGGACTGTTTTAAACCTATTTATTGCAAAGGTATGACTCAAAAAAACTGAGAAAGTCATACAGGCTTGGAAATAATGACTTATTTTTATTTTTTTTTCATATTTGGGTGAACTACTAATTTAAAGCTATTATACAAACCTTGAATGTATGGTTATCTCAGTATACATTAAGTACATTTACATTTGTATAAACTGTAGAGATATCAGTATATCTCAAGGTTCTGCCACACTCCACATTTTGGTTCAATTGTAATGCTGATTATTTAAAAACACACTTGGAGCATAGGAGTGTACTCCCATTGTACATTTTGAGCCTCTCATGTTAGGTTAGGCTATACATTTTCCAGTGTTGTAATTGGAAACTTACTGTGAACACAACAGTTTTTGCATTCTGCGTAACAAAGCCTTTGGAGCTCAGAAGTTGTGCTTTAGTTCACCCGACAATATTGTTGTGGTTATGACAAGGTGTGCACCCATGGTGCATGCTGGGCCCCATATACTGAGGTATGACCAACATGTTTTTGTTTCGATTGACAATAGTGTCAGAACTATGGACTTCTCTGTGTGTTTTTCTCCCTGTGACCCAGTTTCTGTCTTTCCTTGGTTGTTGATTAGTTCCCAGGTGTGTCTCCTTAGTTCCCTTATTATCCTGTCTTTATAAGCCCCAGTCCTTTCAGTTCAGTTTTGTTGGGTCAACAAGTCAAGTACGCGTGTCTTCCTCCTGTTTTCCATGTTGGATTTACCCGTGTTGGATTACTAAAGACTTTTCAGATTGTCCTTGGCTCAGTGTTCCTTCCAGCAGCGTAGTGTGACAGAACCCAATTGAAACAGTATAAATTGCGTGTCTACCCTCCATTTGTTTTTCGTTTTTTTTCCTCAGTCCTTTTTCTTTCCATTGTGTTTCATGGATCCCCTCCTTCACCCTGAATTCCTCCTCCTGCTGGAGCCGGAAGGATGATCTCTCGAGGACCATACCAGACAGTTCCTGTTATTAGCTCTCATCACCAGGTACCCGGACGACGTGCTCTGAGCTTTCTATAAAGTGAGCCTGAATGCCGAGTGCAGAACGTTTTCGTCTGTAGATGGTCCTCGGGAAGAATTCGCCATCTTTGTGGAGTGGACTCTGGTGAGAAACGGGTCGCCTCTTACCATCTGCCCTGTGGAGGATCTCGCTGGATCTACTCCTGACCCAGAGCCCACCCCACCATCTTTCCACGGTACGGAGCATAAGCCCGAGCCCACCGATGACAGAGAGCCAGAGCCCAACCCGTCAGACCAGGTGCGAGAGCCAGTGACAGTGCCCACCACGAGGGAGAGAGCAGCGTACGGTGTGAGCGCGGACTGGAGCTCCGCCCCCTGCACCGAGGTTGAGGGTGAGCGGACTATGGATCACCAAAAGGGCCAAAATGAGGAGGATCTTATTGATTGGGAATCAGAACTGGAAATTTAACTGCCCCCTTTCCTCTCTCCATCGTCTCTGCTGGTCCTGTCCAGCCCACCTTCGTCATCGGTTTCCCCGTCCAGCCCTGATGGGGCTTCTGATTCTCCAGTGCCTGCTCCTACAATGTGTCCTCCAGTGCCAGCTCCTAGAATGTGCTCTCCAGTGGCTGCTCCTCCAAAATGCCCGCCCTCCCACCTGCTCCTGCCTCCTCCACCACTGTCTTCTGGCAGCCCCTCTGCTCGCCCTCATCCCACCCTCAGCCCACCATCTATGCACTGCGAGTCCCATGGGACTGCCATCCTCCAGCGTCACTGTAGTCGGAGTCTCCCTCACCTGCTCCGAGGCCCAGACTCCGCCTCGGCCCATAGTCCCAGCGGCTCCACCTCGGCTCCTAGCTCCCATGCCTCCACCGTCAACCATCAATCTATCAGCTCCACTGGGCTCCCTCGTCCCTCCAGCTCCGCCTTGGTCGGGCGTTGACCCGCTATCGCCTCAGGACTCCACTCCACTGGCTGCGCCTAGTCACTCCATCCCACCAGTTCCGTTGGGCTCTTTCCTCCCGCCAGCTCCACCTTGGTCCTCAGTCACTCCGGCTCTGCTGTAGATCTCCGGATCGCCGCCTTGGTCACCAGAGTCCTCGGCTCCACCCTGGCCCCCTGGTCCCCCTGGCTCGTTGGCTCTCTGTCTCCGCCCCGGGCTCCTCCACCTGCTCTGCCGCCATTGGTCGGCCCCCTGGAGTCGGCAGCATTCCTCCTCCATGGATCCTCCCACTATCGGCTCCACCTTGGACTACTGTTATGGCTGTAGCCTGGGTCCTGCTGGACTCGTTCTGCTTCAAGCTCCTCCTGTCTCCTCCCTCCATCGTCTCCTCCCTGGCTCCTCTCTCCGTGGTCTCTGTCTGCCGGCCCCCTCCCGGGGGTCCATCCTCCACCGGAACCTTCTCCCAAGCTCCAACCTATGCCTGCTGCTGTTGTTGCCTACAATGTGAGGACGCACCTTCCGGGAGGGGGGCGAAATTTCAGAACTATGGACTTGTCTGTGTTTTTTTTTTTTTTTTGTTCTTTTCTTTCCTGTGACCCAGTTTCTGTCTCTCCTTTGTTGTTGATTAAGTTGTCTCCTTAGTTCCCAGGTGTGTCTACTTAGTTCCCTCATTATCCTGTCTTTATAAGCCCCAGTCCTTTCAGTTTTGTCAGGTCAACAATCAGGTACGTGTGTCTTCCTCCTGTTTTCCATGTTTATTTACCCCTGTGTTGGATTAATAAAAACTTTTCCAATTATCCTCGGCTCCGTGTTCCTACCGGCAGCATAGTGTGACAAATAGCTAATCTTTTGCAATGCAATTTTCTCACTCGTGCTCATCGCAAAAACACCCTCAAAAGATTTGTACTTTGGTTTAAACAACCATGATGTCATGAGTACAAAAAGATGTGCCCCAATGGTGCATGCTGGACACAATAAATTGAGTCACTTTTTAGATGACAATATCGTATCAATGCAATTTTTTTTTTTTTTTTTAAGCTTTCTTGCTTGTGCTCAGTGGTGGAAATGGAGATTCACTGGTGAATGAAGTTTTGGAGATGACTGTCTGATAATTCCCTGTCTAATTTTGAGAAGAAAAAAAATCAACATATTAATAATAATAAATAAGGTTAATAATAATGTAACGAGTTGTCTTATCAAGCACACAAGTAAAGTTCAAGAGAGTATTTAATGTAAATTCCAGGAGTAAGCCAAACTTAAATCCACATCACCAAAACAATACCAGACAGAGAACTGAAGGAAACAGAGGACTTAAATACAGGAGAGAATGCAATCAGGGAGAAAGAGCACAGGTGAAAGTGAAAGTGAAAGTCGTGACATTTGTCAAGTATGGTAACCCATACTCGAAATTAGTGCTCTGCATTTAACCCATCCAAGTGCACACACACAACAGTGAGAAGTGAACACACACCCGGAGCAGTGGGCAGCTATATATCCAGCGCCCCAGGGAGCAACTGTGGGTTCATTGCCTTGCTCAAGGGCACTTCAGCCATGGGTATTGAGTGTGGAAGAGAGCGCTGTTCATTCACTCCCTCCCACCTACAACTCCTGCCAGCACCGAGATTCGAACCTGCGACCTTCTGGTTACAAGTCCAAATCTCTAACCATTAGGCCACAGCTGCCCCCTAAGGTGTGGGGCTAATTAACAACCAACAAGACTAATGAATTACTATGGAAACATGTTAACCAGGGAACTAACGTAGGGGAACAGAAATACAGAGAAAACCAAAATGTAAAATCACAGAACAGAAACATGACATTTCGCCCCCTCCTGGAATGGCATGTCCTTGTGCTGAAAAAAGCAGTCCAACAGAGGAGGGAGGGTGGGGGTTCAGGAGGCAGGCATGGGGCAGGCAATGGGAAAGGGGCATAGTTCATAGGGCCAGGGCGGAGTAAATGGAGGGAGGAGCCAGGGAGGAGCTCGGAGCAGGAGGAGCCTGGTGGGGAACCAGAGGCCAGCCAGGATAGCGGCCCACGGTGGAGTTGATGGTGGGAGAAGCCATGGTGGAAAAGGCTTTGACAACACCCTGGGGATGAGCGATGGAGACGGAGCCACTGCAGGTGGAAACCCAGATGGAGCAGACCAAATGGAGAGCCAGGGGGACACCCGTGGGTCCGGAGAGCCGGATGGCTCAGACGACTGAGCAGAGACAGGGACCTGGAAGACCATGGGGGAGCTAGAGGGAAGGAGGAGCCAGACGGAGCCAGAGGGACTGAGTGACAGAGGCAAAGCAAGAGAAATGGAGTCTCAAGGTGACGGATGGTCGATGACTGACCAAGGTGGAGCCGGAGGGACGAGGGAGCCCGGTGGAGCCAGTGGGGTGATGGACCATGGTGGAGAAGAGAGAGCTAGAAGCCAAGGCAGAGCTGATGGGTTGGAGGACCGAGGTGGACTCCAGGACTCAGAGGCTGGAGGCCCTTATTTATTATTATCCTCACACCTGGGTGGAGCTAGGGACTGGAAGTTCCAAGGTAGATCAGAGTGTCCAGATGGTGCTGACTGAGGGTGAGCTGAGGGACTCTTAGACCCTATTCCATCTAAGCTCCTAAAAGAGGTGCTTCCAGAAGTCATAGATCCTCTTCTGACTATTATTAATTTGTCATTGTCATTAGGATATGTCCCCAAAACCTTCAAACTGGCTGTTATTAAGCCTCTCATTAAAAAAACACAACTTGACCCCAAAGAACTAGTTTAGAGGTGCATGATAAATATCTTCCGACAATTAATGCGCATATCGTCGGTAAAGCCGGTTCTCTAATCAGCAGTAAATTCCATCAGGTGCGTGATTTCACATAGAGCAGCTGTTACTACACACAGCCGTAGTTAACCCTCTGGAGTCGATTAACACATATACGCGTTTTGAGGCATTTTCTCCTGATAACCCCGAAAAGAACTTAAATTACACTTTCAGTTTTGATCGTACAGATAAGAGCAATACATCAATCGAATCTGTAAAGGGTCTACTTTTTTTTTGTATACAGACATAATAACAACAAAACTTTGTGCACTTATAAAATAAAGATAACAAACAAGGAGTGCTGTCTGCAGCCTTTGTCTGCGCTGATGTTCATTTACAAACGCGTCATTAAAATGAACTGTAACTCAGTGAATACTCTACAAGGAGACATGAGAGAGATATCTATAGAAAGCTTGGAACTAATACTTTTAAACTAAACAAGTGCTGCCGAAAACAAATATTCTGTGATAAAGTAATCCATATGAAAACAACGCGATGTTTGTTTTTCACATCTCCCTTCATTATCTTCTAATGCGACCACGCCCCCGCGCTGAACGCGCCTTTCCGATTCAAATGTTTCACTGAAAGGGCGCGGCTTGAATACGCCCACACAACAGAAGACAACGCAGCGAGATTGTTCTTCAAGTTTTTTTATTTTACTGTTTGCTTCGTGATGAGAGGAATAAGACATAATTCACCCCAAAAAGATGTGATGTGGTTGAGGATTTGAGATTTGGATTTCCTCAGAAAAAAAGAATGAAGCACTTTATTCAGCAGAGATCATAAACATGAGTAAGTCTTTTTTTTATATATATATATATATATATATACTTGTACTAGTTTTCACATAACGTGTAAACATTTTACTAGTTAGACTTTTTCCAAAGACTTTTTCCAAAATATTATTCCTGACTAAATGTATAATCAAGTGAAAATTATGAAGTTTCAATAACAATATACACTACTATACCATTCAAAAGCTTGATGTAAATAATATAAATGTAACAAATAAATGTAACTGTAACAAATGTAACAAACAATGCTGTTCTTTCAATTTATCCCCCCTAAAAAGCCTGACAAAAAAAACTTTTCAACATTAATAATAATAAAAATGATAATAATAACAATAAATGTTTTTTTTTTTTTTTTGTAGAAAAGATGACTGGAGTAATGATGCTAAAAATTCAGTTTAAAAGTCAGCTTTGATTGTTCCTGATAAACTGTTTAACTGCACTCACAAGTGAATATTAAATTATGTTGTGGAAAAATTAAATATATTCTAAATAAACTACAAACATAAAATTATATACATTTATTTTGTCCTCACATTCTTTCTTGTAACTCTTCCCTCTCAGTGACACAGCTGACTGAAAGGCTCATTATGCACCTCATTATGTGGGTCTTTGTCTTCTCAGGTGTGAATCACAATGGTATTCATGATAGTTGATGCCTACTCGCATATGACTTTTACCAACAAAAAGTGTCTTAGAAAATTTAGATCAATATATTGTTTTCTGTAAGTGAGTAAACAAGATGATTTTCACATCATTTAGAAAAAAATTCATTTCTAGGCTACAAGCTCCAGTTCTCAAAAGTCCCGGGAACCAATGTTCTGTATGTGTTTTATTGCCTTATTCAAGTGATTTAACATTTTTAGTTTTTCACTAACCACGCATAACATTTTTTTTTCTCAAAAACACAATCATGTACATACATGCTGCTTACATATTATTATAGCCCAGTTTGTGCTGATTACAGTGAGATTAGACTTTAGCCATTTAGATATTTATAAGAAACTGAAAAAAGCACGAATGTCAGGGCATGACAAAACTTCTCCAGGCCCCAAAAATACCCTTAGACTCCAGAAGGTTAACTGACAAGCTGCACAAATCCAGGTTCATTCTTAAACGTTGTTTAAATAGCAAATGCATTTGCACCCATTTGAGCGCCCATAGGAGTGCTGGTCTGAAAATGAGGTGTGTTCAGGCACATTGCTGGTACATTGCTATTTTAAAGTAACTGAAATTGACTGCGCCATTGACCAACAAATACCTGGTCTAAAGTCAATGGCACAATAGTTTTTGTTGTTGTTATTTAAAAAGCACGTAATTAAGCATAGGCGGATCCACAGTGCATGTACACTCTGCTTATTATGCACATAGGGATGCACAGCAGCAGACAAACATGCTAAATATTAAAAATTAAAGGATTGCAATGTAAAAGATTATTATTGTATAGGCTTTATAAATATAAAAATGCCTACATGTCATAATGGATAGTCATTGCATGTATCAGAATTAGGCTACCTATTTGCTCGTGCACAAGCAGCTCCATTTCCTCTCTGGAGACATTCTGTCTTTGCGCTTGCAAATTCTGCTGTGTAAATAGCAAATCCGCCATGGCATGAGCGCAACTGGCTCAAGATTCAAGATTTTATTCATCACATACTTGATTATGTAGAGCATATGTAACCAGCAGTGAAATGTGAGTCAGGTCCGCTCCATGGACAGTGCAATTATTAAAGAATACAACACAGATCAAAATATACATAAATATAGGTATGAAAAAATAAAAGTAAACAATAAAAATATAAGAATAAAATATAAAAAAAGATGTATACTGTAGAATTCAATATAAAATAGAACATAATTTGCATGAAAGTATACTGTAGTCTTAAATATTAAGATACACAGGAATGTGCACGAGGCGAATGTGCAAACAGGTAGTGACACTGTCAGTATGTCAATGTGAGGTAGAGAATGATGAATATCTTACTGATTAAGTGAATTTTAAGTGGAGACAATTGGATGTTAAGAGGCTGGTTGTGAGTTAAGGAGCCTGATGGCCTGGGGGAAGAAACTCCTCTTAAGTCTCTCAGTTTTTGCCATCAGGCTACGGGAGCGCTTACCAGATGGCAGCAAAGTGAAAAGATGGTTACTGGGGTGGATGGAATCCTTGATGATTTTAACGGCTCTGCTTTTGCAGCGTTTGAGGTAGATATCCTGCAGAGAGGGGAGAGCAGACCCTGAGATGCACTCAGCTAAGTGCACAACTCTATGCAGGACTTTGCAGGCTTGACTGGAGCTGTTCCCATACCACACTGGATATACTGAGTTAATACACTTTCTATGGTCCCTGAATAGAAAGTTTTCAGGATGGCTGGTGAGACCCTGAATTTCCTCAGCTGTCACAGATGGTACAGTCTTTGCCTGGCTTTATTAACCTGTGTTTGAATGTGGGTAGACCAAGTCAGGTCCTCAGAGATGTTTACACCAAGGTAGTTGAAGCTGCTCACCCTCTCCACAGGGGTCCCGCTGATCATAAGAGGAGTATAGGGCTGCTGCTGTCTCTTCCTGAAGTCAACAATCAGCTCTTTAGTTTTGCTCACATTCAGAGAGAGACAATTGTCCTGGCACCAAGATGTTATTTTCTCTACCTCATCCAAGTATGGGGTCTCATTATTGTTGTGAATGAGGCCCAGAACCACAGTTTCATCAGCAAATTTGATTATAGACGTGGAGCTGTGGGAAGACACACAGTCATGTGTGTAGAGAGAGTAGAGCAGGGGACTCAGGACACAGCCCTGTGGAGCTCCCGTGTTCAGGGTGATGGAGCTGGAGATTAACTGGCCAACTTTCACCACTTGAGGTCTGCCGGTGAGGAAGTCTTGAATCCAGTTGCAGAGTGAAGAGTTTAGACCAAGGTCTATGAGTTTAGAAGCAAGCTTGATGGGGACTATAGTATTGAAAGCTGAGCTATAGATAAATAGCAGCCTTACATAGTTCCCGTTATTGCTGTCAATGTGCGTGAGTGAGCGTGGGTAAGTGCAGGATGTGAGAGATGGCATCTTCAGTAGTGTTGTTTTTGGCGGCCTGTTTTACAGTAGTTTTAGTCTATTCTTTGTGAGAAGCTGTCATTTTAGTTTTTATTAGTTTTAGTCACGTTTATACTCTTTTTAGTCTAGTCTAGTTTTAGTCGACGAAAACTGATGACATTTTAGTCTAGTTTTAGTCAATGAAAACTGATGACATTTTAGTCTAGTTTTAGTCGACGAAAACTCATGACATTTTATTCTAATTTTAGTCAATGAAAATGGTATTTTAGTCTCTTTTTAATAATGCTATTCTATTTAACCCAGTCAATATAGTACAAGTACCTAGAAGCATAGACGAAACCAAAGTTTTATTTTAGCCACTTTTATTTTATTTTATTTTATTTTATCTTATTATGTTATTGTTACCTTATAGACTTAAGAATACATCCATTCCAGACATGGAAGATGCTTTGATTTGAATTTACCACTTTTATTTTACCAACCAAACATGTAAGAAGTACACACTCATAAATGTAAATAAAATAAAAAAAAAACAATAAATAAAATAAAAAAATCTGCAAATTTTTCTCCCAAAGACGAATCCCGGCTGGCCGGCCATCGGTCCCTTTCTCTGTGTCAAGGCTGATTTATACCTGACGTGTCCGCAATTTCGCTTGGAAAATATGACATCATATGTTGCCGGAAGTTCGCTTTGAGTGCGCGCAAACTAATTTCGCGTGGCAGAGTGCACAGCATTATTTGTAACTTTACACATAGCTCCGCATCCGAACATGCAAGTCTGTGCTGGCATTTGTGTGAAACAAAAGCAGTTTAATGTGAAGTTCAAACTCCATCAGTTGCTTTTTAAAGCAAATCATTTTTTTTTTTTTTGGAAAAAAAAAAAATGTTTGCATAGTTTGTCCAAGGCTTCTTATTTGAAGTACATTTATTTTTTTTGTATAAAATAGAATTAGAATTCATTTAGATATTAATTATATACTATGTGCTTAAAGTTGTCTTGTGTTTAATGCGAAATACAGCCAATAGTTTAAGATTGTTTTAAGTTTGTACATAAAGAAATTAATTCATCAACTCATTCATCACAAGACTTGTACTGGCAAATTACTTCTTCTCACTGGTGATTCCCGATGGTTTTAGAGGACAATTACTCCTCATCGCTCCCCTGTCATTTCAAAGAATAGTACAACAGCGAACACGACAAGTATAAAAGCCTCGTCCGTTTGGGAAGGATCGCTCACAGTCAGTAGAGCCAGGTGAAAGTATAAATCCCGGTTAACTTTGTTTGTTGTCGTCTTCTAAATAATGCCGAGTGGGGCTTGAGGAAGTGACATCGCTTGTGTCTGTGCAGTGAGAAATAGGAAACAGAAATACTGCAAAATAAAAATAATGCGACTAAACGAGACGAAAAAATGTTATAACATTTGTTTCATCTCGTTTTGGTCAACAAAAATGAAGAGACATTTAAGCATAGTTTTTATTTTGTAAACCACATTTAGTCTCATTTTCATTCGTCAACAATATTGCATTATACATTTAGTGAAAGTGAAAGTGAAAGTCGTGACATTTGTCAAGTATGGTGACCCATACTCGAAATTGGTGCTCTGCATTTAACCCATCCAAGTGTACACACACAGCAGTGAGAAGTGAACACACCGTGAACACACACCCGGAGCAGTGGGCAGCTATAGATCCAGCGCCCGGGGAGCAACTGGGGGTTCAGTGCCTTGCTCAAGGGCACTTCAGCCATGGGTATTGAGGGTGGAAGAGAGCGCTGTTCATTCACTCCCTCCCACCTACAACTCCTGCCAGCACCGAGACTCGAACCTGCGACCTTCTGGTTACAAGTCCAAATCTCTAACCGTTAGGCCACAGCTGCCCATTTAATTATAGTCATCGTCACATGACCAGCATTTATGTTGCGTCTCGTCTCGTTTTTGTCACATGATAAAGGTTCGTTGACAACGATATTTAGTCATAATTTTTGTTGACGAAAGCAACACTAATCTTCAGTGGATCTATTTGGGCGATAGGCAAACTGAAAAGGGTCTAAAGTATCCAGGATGTAGTTTTAAACCAGTCCCTCAAAGACCTTCATGACTATTGATGTGAGGGCAACTGGACGATAGTCATTCAGACAAGAGGGTTTATTGTTCTTAGGCACAGGGATGATGACAGATTTTTTAAAGGAGGTGGGAACCAACGAGGTAGCAAGAGACTCATTAAAGATGGATGTAAACAAACCAGTGAGTTGATCAGCACAGGACCTCAGAACACGGCCAGAAATCCCATCAGGACCTGCTGCTTTCCTGACGTTCACTCACTTTAGCGCCCTCCGAACCTCGTCCTCCGTCACGGTGATTACATGATTATCGCTGCTCTGACTGCTGCTTCCTGACGCACTGATCGGCAGACTCGCGCTGCTTAGATTGTTTTCTAAGTAGAAAGAGTAGAAAGAGTTTAGCTCGTCAGCCAGCGACGGATCTGTTCTCACCTCTGCAGAGGATTTATTTCCAAAGGCACAGATGGTCCTTAGTCCCTGCCACATGCGTCGGGAGTCATTGAGCTGGAAATGCGACTCTATTCGTTCCCTGTATCAGAGATTGGCGGCTCTTACTGCGCATCGGAAAGCATAGCATGATCCTTTGTACTCGCTCATGTTTCCCGACAAATGACCGGCGTTGTATGCAGCAGTGCGTTTGTTTACTGCTGCAATGATTGTTCTGTCCACCCACGGTTTCTGAATAGAGAAGGACCTAATAGTTATTGTTTCAGTTGCTTGCTCGGCTAGTGTGTTTACAAAGCTTAATGCTACATCTGTGAACTCGCTGATGTCAGAGGAACTCGCTCGGAACATCTCCCAGTCTACGTCATCAAGAGCCACCTGTAGCATGGCTTCAGAGTGGGCGGACCAGCGCGTCACCACCCTCTGAAATCAGGGGTTCTTGAACTAGCCTTTGTTTATATTCCGAAAATGGAAAATGGCTGCATGATATGATTTGCCAAAAGCCGGTAGTGAGCAAGCTTTGTAGGCATTCTTAAACTGAGAGTAGCAATGATCCAGTGTATTCGGTCCTCTGGTTGGACAAGATACATGTTGATAAAAGTTCGGCATAACCTGCCTGAGGTTGGCTTTGTTAAAGTCCCCAGCGATTATAAGAGCAGCATCAGGATGTTTGTCGATGTTGCTGCTGAGCGCATCGTGAAGCTTAGACAAAGCCAAGTCTGCTTGTGGTGGGATGTAAACAGCAGTAACGATGACTGATAAAAACTCCCGGAGCAGATATGGCCGGCAAATAATGGATAAATGTTCCAGATGAGGCGAGCAGGAGCGCGACAGAGTGGAGATATTCCTGGGGTCACACCATTTCTTGTTAATCATGAAACATACTCCTCCACCTTTGGATTTACCAGCCTCGGCTGTTCTGTCCATCCGTAAAACAGAGAAGTTATCAGATGGCGTTACAGCAGTGTCCGGGACCGAGGTCGTGAGCCATGTTTCAGACAAACAAAGGATGTTACAGTGGCAGCTCTGTTATGCTGATGATACTCAGCTCTATATTTTTTTGCGGCCTTGCGAAACATACCAATTTAAAAAAAACTAATGGAATACATAGTCAATATAAAAACCTGATGACGAGTAATTTCTTACTGCTAAATTCTGAAAAATCAGAGGGTGTTAATTATCGGACCTAAATCCTTTGCATGTTATAACCTAGAACACCGTCTAAGACTCGATGGCTGCTCTATCAATTCTTCGTCATCAGTTAGGAACCTAGATGTGCTATTTGATAGCAATCTTTCCTTTGAAAGCCACCTTTTCTAGCATTTGTAAAACTGAATTATTCCATCTCAAAAATATATCTAAATTACAATCTATGCTCTCAATGTCAAATGCAGAAACATTAATTCATGAATTCATGACCTCAAGGTTATATTATTGTAATGTTTTTTTGGGTGGTTGTTCTGCACGCTTAATAAATAAACTCCAACTGGTCCAAAATGCACTGGCTCCCTATTAAACATTGTCAAGTCAAGTCAAGTCACCTTTATTTATATAGCACTTTAAACAAAACAGATTGTGTCAAAGCAACTGAACAACATTAATTAGGAAAACAGTGTGTCAATAAAGCAAAATGACAGTTAAAGGCAGTTCATCGTTGAATTCAGTGATGTCATGATCCAGCTCAGTTCAGTTTAAACAGTATCTTTGCAATCATTTGCAATCAAGTCAATGATATCGCTGTAAATGAAGTGTCCCCAACTAAGCAAGCCAGAGGCGACAGCGGCAAGGAACCAAAACTCCATCTGTGACAGAATGGAGAAAAAAACCTTTGGGAGAAACCAGGCTCAGTCGGGGGGCCAGTTCTCCTCTGGCCAGACAAAACCAGCAGTTCAATTCCAGGCTGCAGCAAGTCACATTGTGCAGAGGACTCAACTGGTTCCTGTGGTTTTGTCCCGGTGGGCGTCTGAGACAAGGTCTTTACAGGGGATCTGTATCTGGGGCTCATCTAGATCTGACCATCTGATCTGGATACAGACTGGATCTGGTGGCTACGGTGACCACGGAATAAGAGAGAAATAAACTAATATAGATGCCATTCTTCTAATGATGCAGCAAGTACATTGGGTGTTATGGGAAGTGTTCCCAGTTCCTGTTTACCTAATTAATGCAGCCTAAAAATCCTTTAACGGATTTGGATATTAGAAGCGTATTAGTGTGTTATGTGTAAGCCAGGTTAAAGAGATGGGTCATTAATCTAAATTTAAACTGTAAGAGTGTGTCTGCCTCCCGAACAATGTTAGGTAGGTTATTCCAGAGTTTAGGCGCTAAATAGGAAAAGGATCTGCTGCCCGCAGTTGATTTTGATATTCTAGGTATTATCAAATTGCCAGAGTTTTGAGAATGCAGCGGATGTGGAGGCCTATAATGTAACAAGAGCTCGTTCAAATACTGAGGTGCTAAACCATTTAGGGCTTTATAAGTAATAAGCAAGATTTTAAAATCTATACGATGTTTAATAGGTACCCAGTGCAGTGTTGACAGAACTGGGCTAATATCCCTTACGAAAAAGAAGTTTATTCAAGTGTGCTATTAGTATACTTCTTTTAAACTAAAAATAGGAAAGTATGCTTTTAGTTTACTTTTTATGTACTTCTCAGGAATGGGGTTTATGTACTCATCAGAAATATACTTAAAATGACATTTAACCCTCTGAGGTCTAATCCCCTTACTTTTCCTCTATAATTCTTTACATCACCAAACTGTTGCTCATTAACCAGTTGCTTATAAATAGATACATGGCTAAAGTCTATTAACACTGAAATTAGTACAAACTGGGCTACAATAATATGTAAATTGCATGTATGTACATGATTGTGTTTTTGAGAAAACAATGTTTATGCGTGGTTAGTAAAAAACTAAAATTTTGAAGTCACTGAATTAAGGTCATAAAACACCTAGAGAACATTCACAAAACATGTTCACAAAACTGTCAAACCTGGAGCTTGCAGCCTAGAATTTCTGCTTCAAAATGATGTGAAAATCATCTTGTTTACTCACTCACAGAAAACAATAGATTAATTTAAAATTTTTAAGACACTTTGTTTCAAAAGGGCATATGCGAGTCAACTATCATGAATATTTGTGTGATTCACACCTGAGAAGACAAAGACCCACATAATGAGCTGCATAATGAGCCTTTCAGCCAGGTGTGTGAGTGAGAGGGAAGACTTACAAGAAAGAATGTGAGGACAAAATAAATGTATATATATTTTAGGTTTGTAGTTTATTTTGAATATATTTAATTATCCCACAAAATAACTTGAGATTCACTTGCAAGTGCAGTTAAACAATTTGATTAGGAACAATCAAAGCTGACTTTCAAAGCTGAATTTTAAGCATCATTACTCCAGTCACATGATCCTTCAGAAATCCTTTTAATATTCTGATTTGTTACTCAAAAAAACATTTATTATTATTATTATTATTATTAATTTTGAAGAGTTTTTTATTATTAATTGAAAGAACAGCATCGGTTCTAACATGATTATTGTATTTATCATCACTTGTGTGCTAAATAACGTTTATATATATATATATATATATATATATATATATATATATATATATATATATATATATATATATATATATATATATATATATATATATATATATATATACACACACACACACATATATACATACATACATAAATATATATATATACAGTGGGTACAGAAAGTATTCAGCCCCCCCCTATATTTTTCACTCTGTTATATTGCAGTCATTTGCTAAAATCATTTGTTCATTTTTTTTCTCATTAATGTACACACAGCACCCCATATTGACAGAAAAACACAGAATTGTTGACATTTTTGCACATTTATTAAAAAGAAAAACTGAAATATCATATGGTCCTAAGTATTCAGACCCTTTGCTCAGTATTTAGCACCCTTTTGATCTAATACAGCCATGAGTCTTTTTGGGAAAGATGCAACAAGTTTTTCACACCTGGATTTGGGGATCCTCTGCCATTCCTCCTTGCAGATCCTCTCCAGTTCTGTCAGGTTGGATGGTAAACGTTGGCGCACAGGCATTTTCAGGTCTCTCCTGAGATGCTCAATTTGGTTTAAGTCAGGGCTCTGGCTGGGCCATTCAAGAACAGTCACGGAGTTGTTGTGAAGCCACTCCTTCGGCCCACTCTGGAGAAGGTTTTTGTCCAGGATATCCCTGTACTTGGCCGCATTCATCGTCCCCTCGATTGCAACCAGTCGTTCTGTCTCTGCAGCTGAAAAACACCCCCACAGCATGATGCTGCCACCACCATGCTTCACTGTTGGGACTGTTTTGGACAGGTGATGAGCAGTGCCTGGTTTTCACCACACATACCGCTTAGAATTAAGGCCAAAAATTTCTGTCTTGGTCTCATCAGACCAGAGAATCTTATTTCTCTGTTTTTTAGCAAACTCGATGCGGGCTTTCATGTGTCTTGCACTGAGGAGGCTTCCGTCAGGCCACTCTGCCATAAAGCCCTGACTGGTGGAGGGCTGCAGTAATGGTTGACTTTCTACAACTTTCTCCCATCTCCTGACTGTATCTCTGGAGTTCAGCCACAGTGATCTTTGGGTTCTTCTTTACCTCTCTCACCAAGGCTCTTCTCCCCCGATAGCTCAGTTTGGCCAGACGGCCAGCTCTAGGAAGGGTTCTGGTCATCCCAAACGTTTTCCATTTAAGGATTATGGAGGCCACTGTGGTCTTAGGAACCTTCAGTGCAGCAGAATTTTTTTGTAATCTTGGCCAGATCTGTGCCACAATTCTCTCTCTGAGCTCTTCAGGCAGTTCCTTTGACCTCATGATTCTCATTTGCTCTGACATGCACTGTGAGCTGTAAGGTCTTATTTAGACAGGTGTGTGGCTTTCCTAATCAAGTCCAATCAGTATAATCAAACACAGCTGGACTCAAATGAAGGTGTAGAACCATCTCAAGGATGATCAGAAGAAATGGACAGCACCTGAGTTAAATATATGAGTGTCACAGCAAAGGGTCTGAATACTTAGGACCATGTGATATTTCAGTTTTTCTTTTTTAATAAATCTGCAAAAATGTCAACAGTTCTGTGTTTTTCTGTCAATATGGGGTGCTGTGTGTACATTAATGAGGGGAAAACTTAAATGATTTTAGCAAATGGCTGCAATATAACAAAGAATGAAAAATTTAAGGTGGTCTGAATACTTTCCGTACCCACTATATATATATATATATATATATATATATATATATATATATATATATATATATATATATATATATACTGACTCCCAGCTTTTGAATGGTGTAGTGTATATTGATATTGACACTTGGAGTAAGACTGGAGTAATGATGCTGAAAATTTAGCTTTGACCACAGGAATAAATTAAATTTTAAAATATATTCAAATAGAAAGCAGTTATTTTAAATAGTAAAAATATTTCACAATATTACTGCTTTAGCAGTAACTTTCTGTATTTTGGATCAAATAAATGCAGGCTCATGTGTCATGTTGAAATATATAAATGAACATCACATACCTGGCATTTCCAAAATGTATATTGTTTATGTGCTCTGAAGGACATACTTTTTTGAAGAGACTTTGAAGAGATGGGAGTGTGTGCCTCGCTTGGTCTTAGCTGTGTTCCAGGTTCCTGAGTGGGCTGCTTATTTGCATTTGCTCAATTTGCAACAGGTTATTATTTATCTGAAATAAAAAAAAAAAGTAAGCATGCTGTTTACGCAAATAAACTGCATTATAAAACAATAATAATAAAAAAAAACCTCCTGGCATCGTGAAACATTGAGATGATTTAAATGAAACTTCTTAATGTTTCACCTGATTATACATTTAGTCAGGAATAATAGTCTGGAAAAAGTCTAACTACTAAAATGTGTACAAGTTATATGAAAACTAATACAAGTAGATTAATAATAAAAAAGACTTACTCATGTTTATCTCTGCTGGGTCAAACCGCTTCGTTCTTCTTTCTGAGGTAATCCAAATCTTATTCCTCTCAGCGGTCTTATTGAGGTGAATTATGTCTTATTAATCTCAGCGCGAAACGAACAGTAACATTTAAAAAACTTGAAGTACAGTCTCGCTGCTTTGTTTGCTCTGATGAGGGCGGTTACCCACCGCGAGCTTCACATGGACGCTTATAATAACAACAGAGCGCTCGGCGCGTGGGCGTGGTCACATTAGATATAATGAAGGGAGACGTGAAAGACAGACATTGCATTGTTTTCATGTGGATTACTTTATCAAAGAATATTTGTTTTCGGTGTCACTTGCTTAGTTTTAAAAGTAGACATGTCAAGCTTTCTATAGATATATCTCTCATGTCTCTGTGTTGAGTATTCAATGAGGTACAGTTCATTTTAATGACGTGTTTCTAAATAAAGATCACCGCAGACCAAGGCTGCAGACAGCGCACTCTTTTTGTTTTCTTTATTTTATAAATGCACAAAGTTTTGTTGTTATTATGTATGTATACAAATAAAAGTAGACCCTTTACAGATTCGTTTGATGTATTGCTTTTATCAGTACGATCAAAACTGAAAGTGTAATTTAAGTTCTTTTTGGTCTTATCATGAGAATTTGCCTCAAAACGCGTATCCGCATTAGCCGACTTCAGAGGGTTAAGTATACTTGACTTATAGGCCTACTTACAAAAAGTCTAAATATATTTGAGCTATACTTGTGCTCCAAGAATCCATGTTTTCATTGTTATACGGTAGAGGGTGCTAGTACACATTTTCTGTACAGAATTTCCAAAAAAACACAAGTGAAGAAGAAACAACAGATACTAACACATGTAATCTAACAGGATCATCTGACATGAAACAGCATCAAAACTGTAACGTTATGGAATAAAATGTTGACCGATGAAGAGGTAATAATTACGGTCAAGCTTTGGAGTGTTGATCAATTCCATCTACGTTTTGATTATCAACCTGAGTCCAATTCATATTCTTTTTTCAGCTTTTTGTTCAAAATGTTTCTTTATTTTTTATGAAACTTACCCACATTAAAGTGTTTAAAAACAGAATGCATGACACTAGAATAAAATGTTTTTGTTTACAAGCAGATACCCTGTTCTTTCTTTGGATGTTTTGTATGTTCAGATATTCAAATAACAAAATACATACAAATTAAAACCTAAATAGGGACATCAAGTTCAAGACATTGATGCTTGCATATACAACAGCCACAGGCTCAGCACCCACCTACTTCCACTCACTACTACGTATTAGGCTTGGGCGGTATCCAAATTTTGATACCGTCAAACCTCCTCCCTATTTTACCTCGGTATACGGTATTACCGTGAATAATTTAAAAAAAATATGACGTAAGGCTCAGACAGCGTCACCAAACTGTTGGCTTGTGCCTAAACTGTTCAGAAACTAAATACCAAACACTAATACTGAAACAATAACAAAATAACATGCACAACAATATTAACAACTTTTATTAGCAACAAATAGCAGTTTATAAAAAGTGCAAATACAAGAGTCAAACAGAATTAAATTAACATAAACATCCAGAACAGTTTTCGCGCAGAGACGCGCACACAAATCAATTCAATTAAATCACACCGCCCGAACAACTTTTAATAACAAAGAACAGCTTATAAAAAACTGCAAATAGACCCACAACAGTCAACCAGAGTTAAATTAACATAAACATCCATATTATAAAAATTATTGCAAAGCATTAGGCCTAAATAAAAACTTTTTCTTTCCATTCTTTTTTTCCAATATCGTTTTTAATGAAAACCAAATAAACCAATACCTGAATCAATTATATAAAAATAAACACAGTGCGAATAGGAATGAATGGCAAGTGGCATCAAATCTAGTCAAGATTTTTCGCTAGAAAAACCAACATGTTTACTTTGTCCGGCTTTAACAGGGCACGTTGTGGACCGACAACTTTACCTGGGGTGCTGAAAACCCGCTCCGATGGTGTGCTTGTGGCACAGACGCACAGGTACTTTCGTGCCACTCGCCACATCTGGGGAAAACGCCCGGCAGCATTTTTCCACCAGAGAAGTGGGTCCTCGTCTCCTTGAGTAACTGGCTCCAAACAGTAGGCTGTTACTTCAGCTCCGACTCGGTCCTCTACGGTGCCGATGCCGACGGGACCTGCCATTGCATCGGCTTTTTTTTGCAGCATACTTCCCAGAGTCATCTTTTTTCGTGAGGGTTTGGGTTGCGCCATTCCCTCTTCCACTCTGATGGCCACTGGACCTGCTGCCTCTAATCTCACGATCTCAGCCTGTAATTCAGCCTTGGTCTCAGCCAATGCGTTGTCATCCGTCTCATATCCTCCACGGTAACGAGGGTCGAGGAAAGTGCATTTTCGCATTATTTTGCGCACTGAATCGGATTCATACCTGGCCTCCAGCTTTGTTAGAATTCCAGTTTTTATTGACTTTGTTAGCTGGAGGTCGTTTTCTGACGCAGCCAACACATTGTCCCTGCAGGGCTGTAGTATGGGGAGGATACAGGAACTGGTCACATAATTTTCTCCTGACAAAATATCAGTGAAGTCACCGACTGGTTTCAGTGCTTCGTGAACAGCTTTCAAGACGTCCATGTCCTGCCAGGTCAGGGACAGGTTGCTCCTTCTGTCATCAGACAGGACGTGTCTGATCGCTTGGGCCTGCTCGAGGATGCGCTCCACCATTGCCAGTTTGGAACCCCAGCGAGTTGCGCAGTCCTGCCGATGGATGGATGGATAGATGAATGAATTAATTAATGAATGACGAATAAACGATTAAATGAATGAATAGGCCTAAATAAACGAAATTCGTTTATTTAGGCCTATTTATTAATACATTCGTTTAACGAATGAATTAATTAATTGGCCTAAATAAACGAATGAATGAATAAATAGGCCTAAATAAACGAATGAATGCATAAATAAATAAGTCCATTAATGTATATTATTCCATTTGGTCAAATTTGCAAGCAATTTTTTTTTTTAAATAAGTCCCTTATGCGCATCAAGCCTGCATTTATTTGATAAAAAATATAGAAAAAGAATACAATTTAAGAAAAAGGTTTTCTATTTTAATATAGCCTACTTTTAAATATAATATATTTATGTGATGCAAAGCATATATATATATATGCCCCTTTTTTTACATTTGAGCCCCTGCCCCTGAGGAACTCTCTGCACGCTTTATGCTTAACGTTATGAGACTATGTTTTGGGAGTCCCAAGTCGACTTGCTTCTTGTGGAGTTCATGCTTACGTTGCCAGCTGTGTGAAAAGGCCCCGACAATATTACGGCATAGTCCGAGGGCGCGCTCGGTTTTTTGCCTCTGGTCATGCAATGCATTTGTGACAGCCAAGTTTAGATTGTGACCGAAGCAGTTAAGCCACGGCCAATGCAGGGGCCTGATTGCGGCAGAAATGTTGGCAGCGTTGTCAGTGGTTATGGCTGAAAGTTTTTTCTCGTCAAGTTGCCATTCCTGAAGTGCAGCTCTAAGTGCAGCAGCAAGGTTGTCCGCCGTATGACTATCAGGGAAATACGTAGTTTGGAGGCATTTGGATTCAAGTTTCCAGTCAGGTGTAATAGTGTGGACAGTCAGGGACATATATGGTGTCATGTTAACTGACGACCACATGTCAGTTGTTAAGGAATAACTGTCTGCCGCTGACAGCAGCACTTGAACATTGTCTCTAACTTTACTATATAAATGTGGGACGGCTGTTTGTGAGAAATGTTTCCGTCCAGGCAGCTCGTACTGGGCATCTAGGACCTTTACCATGTCCTTAAAGGACTTTTTTTCCACTGTGTGGAAAGAGACCATTTCCTTCGCCAAGTATTTTGTCACTGCATCAGTACAGGTTTTCCAACGGACACTGTCCCTTTTGTACTTTGTTGTTTTCCCGAAGGCCCCCATTATCGTCGGCTGCATACTGGCGGTGGACCTAGATGCTGTTGGTCCTGCATCGGGAGGTGTTGAAACTGTTGCACTGAGCGAACTCGGGTCCATCCTCGCAGCAGTGAGTGGATGGTGGTTTCGTATATGCGACCTTAGGTTCGAGGTATTTCCATCTCTCGCGGTCACCTTTTTGTTGCACAATTTGCAAATTGCCTCGTCCGTATTTAACGCCTCTCCCTTCTCGTTCGGTCGAAACCCGAAATACTGCCAAACTGCAGAAGTTGTGTTCTTTTTCAAGACCAGGTCACTCGGTGCGCGACTCGCCATCTTTCCCCCTCTCTCTATCTCCTCCACGCTGTCACGTGATGACAACCACGCATACATTTTTAGGCATTAAATAAATTATATTTAATATTTAATCCTTGTCTCCTATATAAGTGCATTTTTTTTTATGACGGTATGACGGTATTGAAACTGATACCGTTGCTATTTTTAGATCCCGCGGTATACCATATTACCGTATTACCGCCCAAGCCTACTACGTATCTACATCCCCTCCAGAAGTCTGAGATCCGCAAGTGAGCGACACCTCATGGTACCATCACAGAGAGGCTCAAAATCACTTTCCAGAACATTCTCATTCACCATTCCTGGCTGGTGGAATGATCTTCCCACCCCTACGTGGAATCCTTGACAATTTTCAAACAACAGCTGAAAACTCATCTCTTCCGAAGCTACTTGATTTCATCATCATAAAAAAGTCTTTCTCTTTATTTATTCCTTCTCTTTCTAGCTTGTACTTATTTGAACAATATCTAAAACTTGGTATTACAAGCATTTCCTGCGTCTGTTTGCCTCTTTAAGAAGAATCGCTTTATGTATCCCCCAATTGTAAGTCGGTTTGGATAAAAGCATCTGCAAAATGACTAAATGTAAATGTAAGTACACTACTTTTTGGAATGGAATGTTCATACTTACTGTTTCTAGTAAGAACTCTAGCTGCTACATTTTGAACCAGCTGGAGTTTGTTTATTTAGCGTGCAGAACAACAACCCAATAAATCATTACAATAATCTAACCTTGAGGTCATAAACGCATGGATTAACATTTCTGCATTTGACATTGAGAGCATAGGTCATAATTTAGATATATTTTTGAGATGGAAAAATGCAGTTTTACAAATGCTAGAAACGTGGCTTCCTAAGGAAAGATTGCTATCAAATAGCACACCTAGGTTCCTAACTGATGACGAAGAATTGACGGAGCAGCCATCAAGTCTTAGACAGTGTTCTAGGTTATTACATGCAGAGTTTTTAGGTCCTATAATTAACACCTCTGTTTTTTTTTTGTTGTTGTTTTTTTCAGAATTTGGCAGTAAGAAATTACTCGTCATCCAGTTTTTTATATCAACTATGCATAGACTATATAGATTTTAAAATCTTGCTTATTACTTATAAAGCCCTGAGTGGTTTAGCACCTCAGTATTTGAACAAGCTCTTATTGCATTATAGTCCTCTATGTCCGCTGCATTTTTAAATCTCTGGCAATTTAATAATGCCTACAATATCAAAATCAATTGAGGGTGGCATATCCTTTTCCTATTTAGCGCCCAAACTCTGGAATAACATACCTAACATTGTTCGGGAGGCAGACACACTCTGTCAGTTTAAATTTAGATTAAAGACCCATCTCTTTAATCTGGTTTATACATAACACACTAACACATTTCTAATATTACTCTCACCCTCCCGGCTATCTGCAATGGTTTCATCTTCGCTTCCTTCCCCTAAACTGTTAGCATCTTTTGATGCTAACAGTGCTACTGATACTTTCTGCTCCACTCTCACATCTTGTTTAGACACTGTTTGCCCCTTGTCTTCCAGGCCAGCCCGTACCACCCCTTCAGCCCCTTGGTTATCTGATGTTCTACGCGAACACCGTTCTAAGCTTAGAGCTGCTGAAAGGCTGTGGCGCAAATCCAAAAAAAATACTACTGACCTTAATGTGTATCAGTCACTCCTCTCTTCCTTTTCTGCTAATGTCTCCACTGCTAAAAAGACATACTACCATAACAAAATTAACAATTCGTCTAACTCTCGCATGCTTTTTAAAACATTTTCCTCACTCCTTTGTCCTCCTCCTCCCCCTCCTGCTTTATCTCTAATAGCTGACGACTTTGCCACGCCACGTTTTTCATTAATAAAATTAAAAACATCAGTGCACAATTTTCCACACCACAATCCATCAAGCACATCTCACTAGCAAACATACACTCATTCACATCCTTCTCTTCACTCTCTGAGGCAGAAGTCTCCAAAACTCATCCTGTCTAATCATCCTACTACTTGTCCGCTTGATCCTATTCCATCTCATCTCCTTCAAGCCATATCTCCTGCAGTTGTACCTGCACTCACTCACATCATTAACACATCCCTTCATACAGGTGTTTTCCCCTCATCATTTAGACAGGCTCGTATAACTCCACTCCTTAAAAAAAACCCACCCTCAACCCACAACAAATACACAACCACACACAAACATAACAACCTCCTTGAAAGCAACCAATCTGGCTTCAGAAGTGTATTCAACAAAGTCTCTGCCTTTCTCACACAGAACAACCTCCTTGACAGCAACCAATCTGGCTTCAGAAGTGGACATTCAACTGAGACTGCCTTGCTCTCAGTTGTTGAAGCCCTAAGACTGGCAAGAGCGGAATCCAAATCTTCAATACTTATCTTGCTTGATCTATCTGCTGCTTTTGACATGGTTAACCACCAGATCCTCCTGTCAACCCTACTGACAAAGGGCATCTCAGGAACTGCACTCCAGTGGTTTGAGTCTTACCTATCAGACAGGTCCTTCAAAGTATCTTGGAGAGGTGAGGTGTCCAAGTCGCAACATCTAACTACTGGGGTGCCTCAGGGCTCAGTTCTTGGACCACTTCTCTTCTCTGTCTACATGGCATCACTAGGTTCTGTCATTCAGAAACATGGCTTTTCATACCATTGCTATGCTGATGACACTCAACTCTACCTCTCATTCCATCCTGATGATCCATCGGTAGCTGCTTGCATCTCAGCTTGTCTAACAGACATTTCTTGCTGGATGAAGGACCATCACCTTCAACTCAACCTTGCCAAGACAGAACTGCTTGTGGTTCCAGCAAATCCATCGTTTCATCACAATTTCACTATCAAGTTAGGCACATCAACCATAACTCCTTCAAAAACAGCCAGAAACCTTGGAGTTATGATTGATGATCAGCTAACTTTCTCAGACCACATTGCTAAAGCTGTCTGGTCCTGCAGATTTGCTTTATTCAACATTAAGAAGATCAGGCCCTTTCTTTCGGAACATGCTGTACAACTCCTTGTTCAAGCTCTTGTTCTGTCCAGGCTAGACTATTGCAACGCTCTCTTGGCAGGTCTTCCAGCCAGTTCTATCAAACCTTTACAATTAATCCAGAACGCGGCAGCAAGATTAATTTTTAATGAGCCGAAAAGAATACACGTCACACATCTATTTATCAATTTGCACTGGCTACCAATAGCTGCTCGCATAAAATTCAAGGCATTGATGTTTGCATACCACCACTGGCTCTGCACCCCTTTACCTAAATTCATTACTTCAGACTTATGTGCCGTCTAGAAGCTTGCGTTCTGCAAGTGAACATCGCTTGATTGTGCCATCCCAAAGAAGCACAAAGTCACTTTTACGGACTTTTAAATTAAATGTTCCCTCCTGTTGGAATGACCTGCCCAAATCAATCCGAGCAGCTGAGTCCTTAGCCATCTTCAAGAATCGGCTTAAAACACATCTCTTCCATCTTTATTTGACCCTCTAACTTTTTTACTCACTATTCTAATTCTATTTAAAAAAATAAAAAATCTAACTACCTTTCTAATCTTTTTGTATTCTATCTATTTTCTTTTCATTTATTATACAATTATAAAAAAAGGACCTCTAACACTAGCTTGCTCTATTCTTTTTCTATTCTATCTGTTTTGTTTTTATTTATTATATTATTTAAAAGCCCTTGCTATGTATACTGTGTTTAGGCTAACTGAGACTTGTTATAGCACTTATATATCATTGCTCTTTTGTGTTGTTTTTGATTGCTTCCATTGTCCTCATTTGTAAGTCGCTTTGGATAAAAGCGTCTGCTAAATGACTAAATGTAAATGTAAATGTAAACTGAACTGAGCTGAATGATGACATCACTGAATTCAATGATGAAGTGCTTTTAACTGAAAATTGAGTGTTTACTATTGACATTTTGCATTATTGACACACTATTTTGCCATTTCATACTGAAAAGTTGCTTTGATACAATCTGTATTGTTAAAAGCGCTATATAAATAAAGGTGACTTGAATTGACTTGACTGACAGGAACCAGCGGAGACAGGGCTGAGGAACTGGCTGGCATAAGAGGAGGCAGGAGTGGGAGGCTGGGTGGGAGCTTAAGAGTCACAGGGAACTTGGAAGACACAGGAAAACTGGACGGAACCAGCGGAGACCCAGGAGACATAGAAACATGAGGAACTGTCTCCCCAACCCAGTCAATTAAGTCCTCTTTAAAACAGTTAATTAGTTCCTCATTTAAACAGTCTAATAGTCCAGAGGTCAGCAGCAGCTCACCCTCAGTGGTGGTAGTGTGGGTGGGGTTATAATCCATTCCCTCGATCTCCATGAGGACTCCCATGCCATCACACGGTGTTGCCGGCTCACGCACCTGGTCAGTCATGTCTTTGAGATCAGTCTCCGGGGCGATGTTCCGCTCTGTTGCTCCTGTTGGTGCAGGCTCTTTGATTCCGGCCGGCTCAGGCTCTGCGGCTGCAGTGGGCTCTGGCGAGTGCTCCAGGTAGCCATGTGGTGAAGGCTGGCTGGGCTCAGGATGGGAAGTAGGGCTGGTGAATTTCTCCTCTGCAGTGTCGATGGTGAATGGTGATCCACAGTTCACCAGCAATGACTCCATGAAAGCGGCAAAATGGTCCAACTGCTCCAGGCATAGGAGCTGTAGGGCTGGCAAGTCCATTCCGGGAGAGGGGAAAATTAAATAAAACAAAACTATGCCGCTATATTTTCTCTTTTCTAGGTCTGGTATTCTGTAATGAGTTGGCTGTCTAATCAAGCGCAATATGAAGGAGTAAAGTTTAAGAGAGTATTTAATGCAAATTCCAGGAGTAATCCAAACGTTAATCCACAACACAAACCACCATCACCAAAACAATAACAGACAGAGAACTGAAGGAAACAGAGGACTTAAATACTGGGGAGAATGCAATCAGGGAGAAACAGAACAGGTGTGGGGCTAATTAACAACCAAAGAGACTAATGACAAATAATAATACAATATTTTATAATTTGGTCAAAAAGTTAATTCATATTTTCTATAGAAGGAAAAATCTGAAATGGAACTGATACATCCGTCACGCAGCCATTTTGACAGATTTTATATAATTCATCATTAATGAACTCTTGTGTGTGAAAAAAAAGGAATAGAAAACATTTGTTGAATGTTTCTCAAAGGTGTTATAACATGCTTTGGCTGTGTTTTCATTCATACTTGCAACTCAGTGTCAATTAATTAGACCAATCACATGGTTCAAATTCAAATTTTCTTTCCATCTGTGCAATGCCTAATACATTTTAAGTTTCAAGATGTTATAAGCAAAACCTGCTTCGTCACATGAGGTCATGATACTGTTTTCACTCAATACGCATCTTGATAACAGAAATGTGATTTCATTTTGTGCTAGACATAATTAAATGAGTTTACATGTAATTTGATCAAAGCTGGATAATTTCATGTACATAATCACATCTTTATCCATATCAAATTTTGTTCAAGATCAAATCCATATCGTATTTGTTAAAATAATGGTTTCTGTTTAGTTTTTCAGTCAAAATCTTTGTTCATCCTAGTACATTTACCTGAAGTGGTTAGATTACCTCTCTAGGGTGATCATTTCATTAAGCATATAAATTGCCTGGAGATGGTGTCAGTTTTTCTTGCTTAACCAAGTTCCTTCAAGACTGCCATGTGGTTATGAGAATCGGCAGCCTTGCAACTAAACCACCGGGAGGAATGTACTCTCACATGTGACAGACAAAGTGAAAAAAGTGACAAAATAAAACAGGTAAATGGAGTTTCCAGAGTTTTCTTTTTTCCCCAATCCCATTCTAATCCCTAAATTGTTAAAACTGAAGTGTTTTAACAAATCGCTTGTGGTTCTTCTGATATCAGGAATTCCTTTTTTCTTTTTTTTAGATACCCCAAGACAACCTTAACCATTCTAAGTCTGAAAATAATAATAATAAATAATAATAATAATAATAATAATAAAAACACCAGGATAACTGCTGTTCAAATAACACAGCTGGACAGTTGCCCAAAATGGAGAATTAGGTGGATGTGAGTCATTATAAAGGGCCCAACATGCACCATGTGGGAACACCTTTTCCTAACCACAACATTATGGTTGAATGAACCAAAGCACATATCCTGTGTATTGTTTGTGGGCATTGTTGTGCAAAAACAAGTGAGAAAATAGATGTTCAAATCAAATGTGTGGAAAGTTAAAAGTTTTCATACTTGAATGTGCAAACTCCTCAAAGAATACACTGCATGTGGTCTGGGTTAAGCAAGACAGAAGTAGCCACAAATACATCCCTTTACGGCATCAGTTAGGCCTCAGAGAGCAGTGTTAGCACCATCAGCCAATGAATTTCCATTATTCTATATACCTGGAGGGTGCTCCTATAGCGTCAGCTAATGATGAAGCATCAAAGTGAACCTATGAAAGGGAACTTTTAAAGGGGTCATATGATGCTGCTAAAAAGAACATTATTTTGTGTATTTGGTGTAATGAAATGCGTTTATGCAGTTAAGGTAAAAAAAAAAAAAAAAAACACAAACAAACATTAGTTTCCACATACTGTACATTATTGTTTCTCCTCTATTCACTGTCCTGCAGAGTTTAGCTCCCAGCCAAATTAAACACACATTTAAAAAGGTAATCATGGTTTTTAGGATTACTAGAAACTTCCAGGCAGGTGTTTTGGGGTTGGTTGGTAGTCTGATGATTATACTGCAATACTGCAGCTACTTTAAACTCTTGTTCAAACTGTTGTTTGAAGAGGAACCTAGAAAGTCGGACAGTTTTCCAACTGAAGAAACAAAAATGCATTTTTATTAATCAAAAAATTAAAAAAAATTAAGTCACATATCATTTACACACCCTCATGTCATTTTAAAGGTGCAAGACTATATATATATATAAGAACACAATATATATATATATATATATATACATATATATATATATATATATATATATATATATACACACACACTCACCAAAAGGATTATTAGGAACACCTGTTCAATTTCTCATTAACGCAATTATCTAATCAACCAATCACATGGCAGTTGCTTCAGTGCATTTAGGGGTGTGTTCCTGGTCAAGACAATCTCCTGAACTCCAAACTGAATGTCAGAATGGGAAAGAAAGGTGATTTAAGCAATTTTGAGCGTGGCATGGTTGTTGGTGCCAGACGGGCCGTTCTGAGTATTTCACAATCTGCTCAGTTACTGGGATTTTCACGCACAACCATTTCTAGGGTTTACAAAGAATGGTGTGAAAAGGGAAAAATATCCAGTATGCGGCAGTCCTGTGGGCTAAAATGCCTTGTTGATGCTAGAGGTCAGAGGAGAATGGGCCGACTGATTCAAGCTGATAGAAGAACAACTTTGACTGAAATAACCACTCGTTACAACCGAGGTATGCAGCAAAGCATTTGTGAAGCCACAACACGCACAACCTTGAGGCGGATGGGCTACAACAGCAGAAGACCCCACCGGGTACCACTCATCTCCACTACAAATAGGAAAAAGAGGCTACAATTTGCACGAGCTCACCAAAATTGGACAGTTGAAGACTGGAAAAATGTTGCCTGGTCTGATGAGTCTCGATTTCTGTTGAGACATTCAGATGGTAAAATCAGAATTTGGCGTAAACAGAATAAGAACATGGATCCATCATGCCTTGTATACCACTGTGCAGGCTGGTGGTGGTGGTGTAATGGTGTGGGAGATGTTTTCTTGGCACACTTTAGGCCCCTTAGTGCCAATTGGGCATCGTTTAAATGCCACGGCCTACCTGAGCACTGTTTCTGACCATGTCCATCCCTTTATGACCACCATGTACCCATCTTCTTATGGCTACTTCCAGCAGGATAATGCACCATGTCACAAAGCTCGATTCATTTCAAATTGGTTTCTTGAACATGACAATGAGTTCACTGTACTAAAATAGCCCCCACAGTCACCAGATCTCAACCCAATAGAGCATCTTTGGGATGTGGTGGAACGGGAGCTTCGCGCCCTGGATGTGCATCCCACAAATCTCCATCAACTGCAAGATGCTATCCTATCAACATGGGCCAACATTTCTAAAGAATGCTTTCAGCACCATGTTGAATCAATGCCAGGTAGAATTAAGGCAGTTCTGAAGGCGAAAGTCTTTCAAACAAATTAATATTAAGAAAATAACTGCTCTCTATTATTTGACAACAAATACTCTCTATCATGTCCATCTAATGACATTCCATGCAACCAAAAGTTTTATGCATTATAAAGTACAAAAGTCATTGTAAATGTAACTTTTTTTTTTAAACTGAACAGTTTAATCCAAGTCTTTTGAAGAGATTTTACTGTTTGCTTGATGCATGAGAACCAAGATTTATTCTTGCTTGTCACACAATCACATTTACCATATTTGGTATGCCCTATGTGTGTTGTCAATTTTTATATAGTAATTAGAAGTCTAAATTAAATCTGTTCATCATATAATTTGATCATGTTTCTTCAAGAACACTGTGATTTAAAGGGATAGTTAACCCAAAAATGAAATTTCTGTAATTTATTACTCACCCTCATGTCGTTCCAAATCCATAAAACCTTCGTTCATCTTCGGAACACAAATTAGGTAGTATTTTTTATGAAATCCAAGATTTTTCTGACCTTGCATAGACAGCAATGAGACATTGCCAGGTTACACATGTAACCATGGTTCATCGAGGGAACGAGACACTGCGTCAAAACGCTTTGGGAATGCCTTCAGCGTGACCATGCTCTGAATCACATGTGTAATCAGTCCAATGGATGGGCGAGACGTCACGGGTGGGGTGACGTAGCGACCGGGAAACTTAAAAGCATGTGCGGTGTAACCGGCGTCAGCTTCTAGGAATGAAGCAAGCGCTGGCACGGATGCCAGAAGTCCGATGCCGAGGAACCATGGTTACAAGTGTTACCTGGAGACGTTACTCTTCAGGAACTCGAACTGCATCTAAAAGCTATGGGAACGAGAATGCCCACTCCACCAGAATGACAAATTTCTCCCTAATGTGTGAAGGAGCACAGCTAGGGCGAGAGAAAAGAAAAACCCGGAGTGGCTCGCATATCTGATGTAGGTGAGGGGCGTGGACTGACCCGCAGCGTTGCAGATGACACGGGTAGAGCAAGCCTTGACCCCCAAAGGCGAGGGGAGATCAGAGGACTCAAGCATGAAGAGAGGCATCCACTATCCACCGGCTGAGGGACTGCTTGTAGCAGGAAGACCCCTCTTAGGGGGACTATAGCTAGGGTTGGGAATCGTTAGAAATTTTCCATTGCCGGTTCCAGTTCCGCCTAACGGTTCCGGTTCCATTAAAATCATTAAACAACTATTAAAAAAATAGTGGAAAGGAAAAATGCACAATACTCATCTACTCAATGCTCAATACTGTTTATTACTTACTGTCAACTTAATTTAAAGGTTGGCAATGTCAAAATTCAACATATATTACAGCATACAAATTTTCAGATTCCGGTTCCACTTAAATGAAATATTATTATGTTTTTTACTATTTTACCTTCATTGAATGTAGTGATGCTGGAAGGTAGTCAGTAATGTTGAGTAATGCTAGTCCATCAATCAGCATGTGCTTCAAATTTGATGTTTTTTACACTATCAATAACATAAGCAGGAATAAGCTGGTTTGCCAAATAGTCCCTTGAGGGCTAAGACACTTGTTAATTTCCCTAAATTAATGAAATATAAACTGTTATACTTATAACCATGTATACACACACTCCATAAACCCCTATTTTACAAATAATAATGCAGTCAGGAGACGCTGTGATGCAATGAGTGGTTTCCACATTTTTAAACATTTAAATTGCATGAAAATAAATATTTTCTATCAATTTGTTTATCACTCTTGAAATGACCTGTATACTAAATAATCTAACCCTCATACTTACACAACAATAGCAGTCTATTTATTTAATGGTCCAAGTTGAAGTCAGTATGTATATTAATGACAATATGGGAGAAATACACTTAACAAAATTATAAACGCAACATTATTGTTTTTGCCCCCATTTTTCACAAGCTGAACTCATAGATCTAAGACTTTTTCTATGTACACAAAAGGCCTATTTATCTCAAATGTTAACAAATCTGTCTAAATCTTTGTTAGTGAGCACCTCTCCTTTGCTGAGATAATCCATCCACCTCACAGGTTTGGCATATCAAGATGCTGATTAGACAGCATGACTATTGCACAGGTGTGCCTTCGGCTGTCCACAATAAAAGGCCACTCTAATGGTGTGTTCACACCAGACGCGAACAGAGCATCTGGCGCAAGTGATTTCAATGTTAAGTCAATGCAAAGACGCGAACAGACAACCTGCGGTGCGAATTGAGCGTTTCGGGCGTTTTGACGCCCAAAACGCGCGAGTTGAAAAATCTGAACTTTGGCAAAATTTCGCACCGCGTTTACCAATCAGGAGCTTGCTCTAGTAGTGACGTGATTACGACGTAGCGAGCAGAACCAAAACCCTAAAAAACAACTTAATACAAACATACAATCGCTGTATGTGCATACCCGAGCTGTATGATACTTCTTCATACTTCTACAGAAACAGAAATAAAAAGGATCTTGATTGGAAGAAAGTGAGTGAGGAGGACAATCTGGTAAGTTGTAAAAACACTCTTTACTCAATTTGAGCTATATATACATATTGAGTTGATGTGTTTATTCAGAGGAAATGTGCAGAAAGAAGTGGTAGAGTCTGAGGGACACATATTTAAAGGAGAGGAGAAAGGAGACCGAGAAGAGGAGTGGGTCAGCAGCAGGGTCAGGGGAAAAATGGAAGTACTCTGCGGTCCTGTCTTTCCTCGACCCCTTCGTCTCCCCACGGGAGACCAGCGGGAATATGGAGAGGGGGGATGAGGAGAATCAGGCCGCAGGGTACGAGCACCCCGAGGACCAGGGTGAGACAGAAGCAACACAACAGGGCATATATGTTGTTTTTTATTATGAAAAGTCTAAATTAATTTCTCTCTGTCTGGTGTAATGTGCAATGTGCGTAATGATATTAATATTTATGTATATAATAATATTAATATTTAATTTTGACATTACAGAGCCAACTGGTTCTTTTGATGGCAGTGAGCCTGGGTCCCCTCTGCCAGAACCTGCTGCTGCTTCAGCTTCCACTGCTGGCCTTTCAACATCTGCTGCTGTACCCACAGGTGTGTACAGGCAATAATGACCATATTTACATGCATATTACATTTACAGTAAGCACTCATAGCCTCACACTGATGGTTTGTGAATGAGTTTAATCCTTTTCTGCCTTCTCATTGTACAAAATGTGTTATCATTTGATACAGCACCATCAAGAAGAAGAGTAGGCGTAGGGAGCAGCCATCGGAGGTGGAGCGTCAGCTCCTAGAAGCTCTGCGGTCCCGTCCTGTAGCTCTAGCGCCACCTCCATGCTCAGTGGATGAGCTCTTCCTCTTGAGTCTGGTCCATTCCCTGCAGAGGTTGCCGCCTCAGACAAAATAATTCGTCAAATTTCAAATACATAAATTAATTTATGAAAGCAGCACAGTTCTGCTTAATTTGGAGATTAGTTTTTAAAAAGAGGCAGCAATCTCTGCAGCCAATGAACCAGACTTTCTCTCCTTTTTTCCTCTCCTTCACTTTGGCCCTCACTCTTCCCTCTTCCAAGCAAGATCCTTTTTATTCCTGCATGTAAATAGTTGTAAATGTTCTTTGTATATAGTTTATATATATATTTTTTTTTTCATTTGATTTTATTGATTTTGTATAAATATTGTAACAGTTTCAAAGTTACTTATGGTGTTATTCTACTACCCACCATTAGGGGGACACTGTTGTTCCTTTATGCTAAGGTTAAATACAGGTAAGAAGTAGAAGAAGAGAGAGCTGTTTGGTAAGAGGAAAGCATGGCTTCCCTCTGGTAACCTTTCCCATACTGATGTCCTGATTGGGAAATGTACCGTTTTATGCTCAATCAAAGTAAGGTTCTTTTTTTCAATGGTGGCTGAATAAATTGTATTCCCTTGTTGGTGAGGTTTATAATGTTTAATATTTTGTTTGTAGAAGGACTCCTTTTACCTACCCTTTTTTTGTACCCATGGTCCATTTTGCTATTTCATGGTACATGTTGGAAATAGACAGGACAAATTTACCAGCTTTGCTTTGGGTCACCGAAATGGGATATTACTTGAAGAGGATAAGAAATGGTTTCTGCTTTTGTCTGGAATTGCTGTGTGGAGTATTGAATTTGGTCTGGACTGTTACCAAGGATTGAATAATTGGGTACATCTACGTTGTCTAGAAGAGTTCTTCTTTCAACTATGGACTGTGGACTGCATATAGCCTAAGTATTCCCGCATTCATTACATCCGACATTACATGCTCATGTCATCATGACTATGCATTTTGTATTTTTAATTGTTGGTTGAGTCATTTGTACTATTGGATTATGGTATGTTAATTTGTTTTGGGTTTATTATTGTGCATTTCACTGTTGTTGTTTTTTTCATAATATATCTCTACGAAGAAAATCAATTTTTTTGTTCTATTGTTTTATTTGACATCAAACAGTTTAATGATTGTGAAAAGTTGGTATGTAGATCCCTCCCCAAAATACTTTCAGATTTATAGTAAACTTTTACCATAGAAGTACGAGTTTGTTATATAATGGCGCCCGAACAGGGACCTACTAATTAACTTCACTCACTGATATTTTACTGTGTTTTGAGTCTTTATTCAGAATGACAAGCCATAATGCTCTGGGTGAGGATGGGGCCATACCTAGCCTGGATTTTGCATCGGAGTCCTTCAACGCTCACAGAGAACCGCTCAGAGAACTAATCAATACATTCAGTCATTTGTACCTGGACTCTGAGGAAGATGAGGAAGATAGCTCTAGGGAGGATCTGGATAATTTTCCTTTACCACCCCCTCCTCCACTTGAAGCTGATAGAGAACTAGGACAAGCAATCCCCTCTGTTACACCTTTTAATGAACGACTGGATGAAAGGATAACGTCACTTGAAGGCCGAGTTGAAGACTGTCATCAGAGAGTGGATGCATATGTCTCTCAGGATGAGATGGAAAACAAATGTAAAGCCATCGAAGAGAGATTGCATTATTTTGTAGAACGGGAATGTGACAGAATTAAGAAAAAGCTTGAATTCTCCATACAAGATTTAGGAAGATCTGTGGTAGACTGTCTAAAAAGAAGAGATATTCAGCTTGATCAAAAATTTAAATCTCTTATGTCAAACATGTCTACTCCTAAACAACCCCATCTAAGTTCCTCATTACCCACTTCAGTCAAGAATGTAAGAGATCAAACTTTTGATTTGAAGCTCACTAGTCCCATAACAGTACATGAGTTGTCAATGCAATACAACCCTCCTGTAAAAATCGATTTTCCTGACTTTAGCAATACTCAAAATGAAGATCCCGTAGAGTTTATTGAAAGATGTGAAGAGTATTTTGCTGTTCATCCTCTTTCCGACCCCGAGATCCTGGCTGCCCTAACGACTGTATTGAAGGGAACAGCTAAAGATTGGTGGATGGCTGAAAGAAGGCATGTCAGAAATTGGAAGCAGTTTAAGGAAACTTTCTTACTCTCATTTCTGAGTGAAGATTATGAAGAAGTGGCTGCAAGAAAGTTATTAGAAAGGAAACAAGGAGTCAAGGAAAATATTCGAGACTTTGCCTTTCACTACCGTGCTTTGTGCATGAGATGGAAAAAGAAGATGATTGAAAGAGAAGTAGTACAAGCTATACTACGGAATTGTAATCCAAGGTTAGCAAGCCTGATGAGAGGTACTGTGAGAGATGTGGGGGAACTGGTAAAAATTGGCACACAGATAGAGCGAGATTTTGATGAGTCTAAAAGATACTGGAATCAGGTGAATGGTGAAGAACAAAGGAGGACACAGACCTCTCGTGAACCTCAACGAAAACCTCATATAGCTAATAACAGAGTCGTGCAATCTACTCAAAATTCAACACGACCAGACATTAATACTGTTTATATTCCCATCGTTATCAGAGACAGATATTTCTCAGCCATGGTGGATACTGGTAGTACTTTATCCCTTATCCAGGAATCCTGTTGGAAACAATTGTGTAACGCAGAACCGTACCAGCAGTGCCAAGGACAGTCCTTCATGCTAGCCAATGGACAGAAGCAGACAGCTTTGAGAAAGGTAAATTGGAGAGGTGAAATTCAAGGATTGCAAGTGGATCTGGCATTGTTCATTATGAGTGACACTGATTTGACTGTGCCAATCATTTTAGGCATGGATTTTCTGCTGATGACGGTAATCGTGTTAGACTTTCAAAAAGCTCAGTACGTGTTGCCTTCTGCCATAGGAGATAAGCCAGATCTTTCTTTTTTGTTTTTGAACAATGATGTCTGACCCACAGTGCATTTTTATCTTGCTATACCCAATCTTCCAGTTACTGATGCCACCTTGCAGACTGTTCAGCAACTTGTTCAAAAAGCTGACACTCAACCCTGGATTAAAAGGAATCTAGAAAAGGTTATGTTAGACTGGCCAACCATTTGTACCCATGACATTGGACATACAAACCTGATAAAACACCGCATTATTACCACCGATAAAATCCCAGTCAAGAAAAGAGCCTACAAAGTTTCTAGGGATAAGCAGCAGTTCATAGGTACCGAAATCAAAGAGTTGTTAGCCAAAGAAATCATACGTCCTTCAATCTCTCCTTGGGCCTCTCCTGTGGTAATCGTTCCAAAGAAAGACGGTGGATCAAGATTCTGTATTGACTATCGAGGACTGAATATGAAGACACATCTTGATGCTTACCCCATGCCACAAATTCCGGACATTTTAGAGTCACTACATGGAGCTGCTGTGTTTACCACACTTGACCTTAAAAGTGGCTATTGGCAAATGGAGATGGAAGCAGATAGTATCCAGAAAACAGCATTTGTGACATCCTCAGGGCTCTTTGAATTCTTACGCCTTCCTTTTGGATTGAAAAACTCTGCTGCTTCATTCCAAAGATTGATGGAACATGTACTCCGAGATTTAAGAGGAAAATGTTGTCTGGTATACATAGACGATGTGGTGGTGTATTCTCGGAACGAAATGGAGCATCTTCAACATTTAAACCAGGTCTTCAAATGTCTACAAGATGCTGGCCTCACTCTCAATCTAAAAAAAATGTAACTTCATCCAAAGAGAAGTGACTTTTCTTGGTCACATTGTTTCAGCGGAAGGAATAAAAACTGATCCAGCAAAGGTAGCTGCTGTCCAGGATTTTCCGACACCCCAATCGATTAAGGATGTTCAGCGTTTCTTGGGTTTGGCAGTGTGGTACCATCGGTTTATCCCAAACTTCTCAGCAAAAGCTGCACCTTTACATGCTCTTAAACAAAAGAAAGCTTCATGGATTTGGACTGAGCAATGTCAGCGTGCCTTGGAGATAATAAAGAGAGACCTTACACAAACACCTGTGCTAACCCCGCCAGATTTCAATAAGACATTCAAGGTACAGACCGATGCTAGTGAGATTGGATTGGGGGCTTTATTAACCCAGGAAATAGAAGGAGAGGAACATGTGGTATCCTATGCTTCTAGGCTATTAAGAGGAGCAGACAAAGCTTATTCGGTTTCAGAGAAAGAGTGTTTGGCTGTCGTATGGGCTGTTGAGAAATGGAGACATTACTTGGAAGGGCAACCTTTTGAAGTCGTCACAGATCATGCAGCTCTCACATGGGTTTTTCAGCATCCTAAACCAAACTCTCGTCACACACGGTGGACTATACGTCTGCAAGGCTTTTAGTTTAAAGTGAAATGCAGAAAAGGTATATGTAATGTTGTAGCGGATGTGTTGTCCAGAAACCAAGAACATCCAGGATCATCAGAGCTGCTGGCTGTAGTTAAAGCTACCAAGTCGACTGCTTGTCCAACAAATTCAATTGTAGATCTAGATCAGATCACTTCTGTACAACAAAATGATTTGGAAATCCAGGAGCTATGTAAAAAGGCTAGCTCACAAACTACTCAGGACCTTTCAAGAGTACATTACTTGCTCGAGAATGGAGTACTGTTCCGCAGTGTACCTGATGGAAATAAGGGACAGAAACTACAGTCGTGGCCAAAAGTTTTGAGAATTACATAAATATTGGAAATTGGAAAAGTTGCTGCTTAAGTTTTTATAATAGCAATTTGCATATACTACAGAATGTTATGAAGAGTGATCAGATGAATTGCATAGTCCTTCTTTGCCATGAAAATTAACTTAATCCCAAAAAAACCTTTCCACTGCACTTCATTGCTGTCATTAAAGGACCTGCTGAGATCATTTCAGTAATCATCTTGTTAACTCAGGTGAGAATGTTGACGAGCACAAGGCTGGAGATCATTATGTCAGGCTGATTGGGTTAGAATGGCAGACTTGACATATTAAAAGGAGGGTGATGCTTGAAATCATTGTTCTTCCATTGTTAACCATGGTGACCTGCAAAGAAACACGTGCAGCCATCATTGCGTTGCATAAAAAATGGCTTCACAGGCAAGGATATTGTGGCTACTAAGATTGCACCTAAATCAACAATTTATAGGTTCATCAAGAACTTCAAGGAAAGAGGTTCAATTCTTGTAAAGAAGGCTTCAGGGCGTCCAAGAAAGTCCAGCAAGCCCCAGGATCGTCTCCTAAAGAGGATTCAGCTGCGGGATCGGAGTGCCACCAGTGCAGAGCTTGCTCAGGAATGGCAGCAGGCAGGTGTGAGCACATCTGCACGCACAGTGAGGCGAAGACTTTTGGAATATGGCCTAGTGTCAAGAAGGGCAGCAAAAAAGCCACTTCTCTCCAAAAAAAAACATCAGGGACAGATTGATCTTCTGCAGAAAGTATAGTGAATGGACTGCTGAAGACTGGGGCAAAGTCATATTCTCCGATGAAGCCCCTTTCCGATTGTTTAGGGCATCTGGAAAAAGGCTTGTCCGGAGAAGAAAAGGTGAGCGCTACCATCAGTCCTGTGTCATGCCAACAGTAAAGCATCCTGACACCATTCATGTGTGGGGTTGCTTCTCATCCAAGGGCGTGGGCTCACTCACAATTCTGCCCAAAAACAAAGCCATGAATAAAAAGTGGTACCAAAACACCCTCCAACAGCAACTTCTTCCAACAACCCAACAACAGTTTGGTGAAGAACAATGCATTTTCCAGCACGATGGAGCACCGTGCCATAAGGCAAAAGTGATAACTAAGTGGCTCGGGGACCAGAATGTTGAAATTTTGGGTCCATGGCCTGGAAACTCCCCAGATCTTAATCCCATTGAGAACTTGTGGTAAATCCTCAAGAGGCGGGTGGACAAACAAAAACCCACTAATTCTGACAAACTCCAAGAAGTTATTATGAAAGAATGGGTTGCTATCAGTCAGGATTTGGCCCAGAAGTTGATTGAGAGCATGCCCAGTCGAATTGCAGAGGTCCTGAAAAAGAAGGGCCAACACTGCAAATACTGACTCTTTGAATAAATGTCATGTAATTGTCGATAAAAGCCTTTGAAACGTATGAAGTGCTTGTAATTATATTTCAGTACATCACAGAAACAACTGAAACAAAGATCTAAAAGCAGTTTAGCAGCAAACTTTTTGAAAACTAATATTTATGTAATTCTCAAAACTTTTGGCCACGACTGTACAGCTCATCATACCATGGTGTTTTCGTAAAGAGTTTTTGCAATATGTACATGATAACCCATTAAGCAGTCATCTTGGAAGATTAAAAACCCTTCTTTGACTTCTGGACATAGCCTATTGTCCAAATGTGAGAACTGACATGTGGAAGTATTGCAAAGAGTGTCAACCGTGTCAAAAGTATAAACCTGTGTTAACCAAGTTATCGGGATATCTACAGTCCACACCAGTAGTCGAACCCAGTTATATGCTTGGAGTTGATCTGATGGGTCCTTTCCCAAAGAGTGACAAACAAAATTAACACATCTTAGTAACTGTTGACTACTGTTCCAAGTGGGTGGAGTTATTTCATTTGAGAGTGGTGAAAGCTCCCCAAATACCCAGAATCCTAGTTGAGGAAATCTTTACATGATAGGGCACCCCTGCTTATTTGGTGTCGGATTGCGGAGCTCAGTTTACCTCACAGCTACTTTACTTAATCTGCAAACATTGGGGAGTAGTACAAAAATTGACTACATCCTATCATCCCCAAACGAATATGACAGAACGGATCAATTGCAACCTTAAGACAATGATTGCTTCATATGTGGGAGATCAGCATCACCAATGGAACCAATGGTTGCCTGAATTTAGGTTTGCAATCA
The DNA here is from genome assembly GCF_018340385.1 of Cyprinus carpio. Taxonomy (NCBI): domain Eukaryota; kingdom Metazoa; phylum Chordata; class Actinopteri; order Cypriniformes; family Cyprinidae; genus Cyprinus; species Cyprinus carpio. The sequence goes on from NC_056588.1 coordinate 27,186,432, forward strand.
ATACTACTTTCAAAGAGAGCATAGGATTCACGCCAGCTGAAGTAGCTCTGGGGTGGAAATTAAAGGGACCGTTAGAGAGGGCTTTACATCGACCTCCGAATCCTTGTAGTCCTGCCTATAGTGTGGTGGAAAAGAACACCTCATGGACCTTGTAAAAAAAAATGTGGAACGAGCTCAACATAGACAAAAATATTACTATGACTTGCGACGCAAGTATAGTAAATTTCAGGTGGGCGATGTAGTCTGGGTCCGGTCTCACCCTTTATCCAGAGCTGAAGAACGCTTTATGGCTAAATTAGCCGCAAAGTGGAAGGGTCCAGCTGAGATTGTCAAATGTCTTGGTCCTGTCAACTATTCTGTTTCTTTCCTTAATGATTCTGAAAATGGTGAGACTCATCATGTGCAGAATTTGAAAACTTGTTATGGTTATGACAAGTCTCTTTCTGATCAGGGGGGTATGTAACAGTTTCAAAGTTACTTATGGTGTTATTCTACTACCCACCATTAGGGGGACACTGTTGTTCCTTTATGCTAAGGTTAAATACAGGTAAGAAGTAGAAGAAGAGAGAGCTGTTTGGTAAGAGGAAAGCATGGCTTCCCTCTGGTAACCTTACCCATACTGATGTCCTGATTGGGAAACGTACCGTTTTATGCTCAATCAAAGTAAGGTTCTTTTTTTCAATGGTGGCTGAATAAATTGTATTCCTTTGTTGGTGAGGTTTATAATGTTTAATATTTTGTTTGTAGAAGGACTCCTTTTACCTACCCTTTTTTTTGTACCCATGGTCCATTTTGCTATTTCATGGTACATGTTGGAAATAGAAAGGACAAATTTGCCAGCTTTGCTTTGGGTCACTGAAATGGGATATTACTTGAAGAGGATAAGAAATGGTTTCTGCTTTTGTCTGGAATTGCTGTGTGGAGTATTGAATTTGGTCTGGACTGTTACCAAGGTTTGAATAATTGGGTACATCTACATTGTCTAGAAGAGTTCTTCTTTCAACTATGGACTGTGGCATATAGCCTAAGTATTTCCGCATTCATTACATCTGACATTACATGCTCATGTCATCATGACTATGCATTTTTTTTTTTAATTGTTGGTTGAGTCATTTGTACTATTGGATTATGGTATGTTAATTTGTTTTGGGTTTATTATTGTGCATTTCACTGTTGTTGTTTTTTCATAATATATCTCTACGAAGAAAATAATTTTTTTTTGTTCTATTGTTTTTTTTTTACATCAAACAGTTTAATGATTGTGAAAAGTTGGTATGTAGATCCCTCCCCAAAATACTTTCAGATTTATAGTAAACTTTTACCATAGAAGTACGAGTTTGTTATAATTGGTTCTATACAATTACCAAAGGTTTTGGTGTGTTATTTTGTGCACAACATAGTAAATCATAATTTGTATTTGTTAATAAAAATATTATTTATATGTTAAGACTAGAATACTTATGGCAAACATTTGTACATTCATTCTAATTATATCCTATTGCAAATACATAGAGTGGAACAGTTTGTTAAATATGGAATGTTGGTCCATTCCTCTTCAATGGCTGTGCGAAGTTGCTGTATATAGGCAGGAACTGGAACACGCTGTTGTATACGCTGATCCAGAGCATCCCAAACATGCTCAATAGGTGACATGTCTGGTGAGTATGCTGGCCATGCAAGAACTTGGATGCTTTCAGCTTCCAAGAATTGTGTACAGATCCTTGCAACATGGGGCCATGCATTATCATGCTACAACATGAGATGATGGTCATGGATGAATGGCACAACAATGGGCCTCAGAGGGAATTTTCTGCTCCCCATTAATGCTGCTCATTATAATAATAGACATAATATGCTTGTGCAACTGATGCTTGTGCAACCGGTGAGCACATCGCCCCCTCTGTATCAATCTCCAAGGAGAAAGACAGGCAGAGCCAAGGGGGCAAGAACCACAGCGTGGGCTTCGGAAACCCCAAGAGTGGGCGCCGGATCTGGTGGTTAAGGAAGAAGATAGGAACTTGTCCATCTACATTCCCTCCACCGGATCCATATGTGAAACCCGCAAGCCCAGCCACCGTTCCGCCTCAGCGAAAGCAGGGCCAGCACCTCAAGAAACGCTAGTGAAAGCTCCTTCCTCAAAGAGAGCCCTCTGAGAGCAAAGCAAGGCAGTAACAAAACGCCCTCAATGTGAAAGCTGACTCTGCATGGTTTGCTCCCAAACAGACAACACACAAACTGTGTGTGTGTCCACCCGAAATATAGCCTGAACGCTGCCTACTCGCACAAATGCTTCTCTTGACTGAAGCTTTGACATAATGGAGCTTATAGGTGGACAAACAATACTAAATAAGACCCACAAAGAGATAGCAACTAAAACACACACAGAGTGCTTGCTGAATGACAAAAAGCTGATGCCGGTTTCACCACACATGCTTTTAAGCCTCCTGGTCGCTACGTCACCCCGCCCATGACATCTCGCCCATCCATTGGACTGATTACACATGTGATTCAGAGCTTGGTCATGCTGAAGGGGTTCCCAAAGTGTTTCGACGCAGCTCGAGTTCCTGAAGAAGAACTACCATGTTCAAGGCCCAGAAATGTAGTAAGGACATTGTTAAAAGTGCACTAAGCTATTTTTGCCAAACAATGTTGATATTTGAAAGCACCAAAACAAACACGCCCATATCACAACAGGACATCGCCCCTATTTTGATAACTCCACCCCACATGTACGTACACAACCCTGGCAGCAACAATGGCAGAATCTGCTATGCTTGCCGGCTGCAGCATATTCAAGCAAAAGCCAACACAGAAAAGAAAAATCAAAAACAAAAAAAAACTCACCTATCAAGAAGAAACAAAGCAACATCGGCGTCCGAGTCCAGGCCTTCCCGCTTCTTGAGTTCTCTCCACTGCTGGAAACTGCTCCGATATTTACACGGGTCCTACCTCTTGCCTGATCATAACCCTTCTTTTTAAATGTTTTTATAACTCATCTGTTTAAATTATAATAAACCTTAACGTTCTCCATAATTAAGGGGCCGGTTCTATGTCAGGATGCCAAAAGAATGACAAATAATTTCTCAGTTTTCATTATTGTTGAGAAGATATAGTGATTAAGAAAACTTATTTTTCCAGAAAATGTGAAACTTAAACAAATCCTTAATCACAATCAGTAATCAGTATTATTACAAAATAGGGGAAAAACGTATTACAAACTATATAAAAAAATCTGGTTGTTTGACAGGAAAAAAGTTTGAACTAGTTATTTTTATTTGAACCAACTAATTGGCATTAATTTGAATAATATATTTAATTATTCATAATTTGAGTAAAGGATACTGATCTCATTATCACGGTGGGTCAACATGTCCCGCAGCTTCTGGACTTCTGCATATGATTTTCTTTGCTCTCCATCAGAGACAACCATTAAAGGAGTACTGTCATTACTCATTCCATTTTGAGCACAGGATCCCTCTCGTACCTTCACCTGAAGAGAAAGGAAACTTGTTTGCATGTGTGATATGTAATAGATTAAAATGTTGGAGAATTACTTACATGTAGCTAGAATGTAGTCTCCTTTTATTTTAGACAAGAAGGTCTTAAGCATTTTTTATTTATTTTTTAAAGAATAAAAAAAGTATTGTTCAGGGCACACAACAAAAATACTGACATTCCACAATGTTTCTGTTGTAAAAACTATTTTAAATGTTAAGTGAACAAGTCTAACATAAATCTAACAATGTGTTATTTGTGCTTGCTGCTGCGCCTCAGTTCAAATGGCACGTGAAGTCCTCTCTTGTATTTTGTGAAGAGATCTATTTCCTCCTGGCTGACCTTCTTCCAAACTAAGTTTGCCTTGTCTTCATTCCCCGGTCCTCAGACCCTGCCATCTGCTTCCACACTGAGGTGCCCAGGGATTTAAAATGCTCTGAGAGAAAGCAGTTTTCCCTGGGACCACAGGAGGATCAGGTTCACCAGTCTTCATAGAAGGTGTGACCTCAGACCCCTCAATTTTTTATGTACAGTATCTCACAGAAGTGAGTACACCCCTCACATTTTCGTAATTTTTTTATTATATCTTTTCATGTGACAACACTGAAGAAATTACACTTTGCTACAATGTAAAGTAGTGAGTGTACAGCTTGTATAAGTGTAAATTTGCTTTCCCCAACTCAACACACAGCCATTAAGGTCTAAACCGCTGGCCACAAAAGTGAGTATACCCCTAAGCAAAAATGTACAAATTGCGCCCAAAGTGTCAATATTTTGTGTGGCCACCATTATTTTCCAGCGCTGCCTTAACCCTCTTGGGCATGGAGTTCACCAGAGCTTCACAGGTTGTCACTGGAGTCCTCTTCCACTCCTCCATGACGACATCATGGAGCTGGTGGATGTTAGAGACCTTGCGCTCCTCCACCTTCTGTTTGAGGGGGCATCAGATGGTCAATAGGGTTTAGGTCTGGAGACATGCTTGGCCAGTCCATCACTTTTATCCTCAGCTTCTTTAGCAAGGCAGTGGTAGTCTTGGAGGTGTGTTTGTTGAAGGTTCATTATCATGTTGGAATACTGCCCTGCAGCCCAGTCTCCGAAGGGAGGGGATCATGCTCTGCTTCAGTATGTCACAGTATATGTTGGCATTCATGGTTCCCTCAATGAACTGTAGCTCCCCAGTGCCGACAGCACTCATGCAGCCACAGACAATGACACTCCCACCACCATGCTTGACTGTAGGCAAGACGCACTTGTCTTTGCACTCCTCACCTGGTTGCCACCACACACCCTTGACACCATCTGAACCAAATAAGTTTATCTTGGTCTCATCCGACCACAGGACATGGGTCCAGTAATCCATGTCCTTAGTCTGCTTGTCTTCCGCAAACTGTTTGCGGGTTTTCTTGTGCATCATCTTTAGAACAGGCTTCCTTCTGGGATGACAGCCATGCAGACCAATTTGATGCAGTGTGTGGCGTATGGTCTGAGCACTGACAGGCTGACCCCCCACCCCTTCAACCTCTGCAGCAATGCTGGCAGCACTCATACGTCTATTTCCCAAACACAACCTCTGGATATGACGCTGAGCACGTGCACCCAACTTCTTTGGTCGACCATAGCAAGGCCTGTTCTGAGTGGAACCTGTTGTTAACCCTCTGGAGTCGATTAACGCGTATACGCGTTTTGGGGTATTTTCTCCTGATAACCCCGAAAAGAACTTAAATTACACTTTCAGTTTTGATCGTACAGATAAGTGCAATACATCAATCGAATCTGTAAAGGGTCTACTTTTTTTTTGTATACAGACATAATAACAGCAAAACTTTGTGCACTTATAAATAAAGATAACAAACAAGGAGTGCTGTCTGCAGCCTTTGTCTGCGCTGATCTTCAGATACAAATGCGTCATTAAAATGAACTGTAACTCAGTGAATACTCAACGAAGAGACATGAGAGAGATATCTATAGAAAGCCTGACATGTCTACTTTTAAACTAAACAAGTGCTGCTGAAAACAAATATTCTGTGATAAAGTAATCCATATGAAAACAACGCGATGTCCGTTTTTCACATCCCCCTTCATTATCTTCTAATGCGACCACGCCCCCGCGCCGAGCGCGCTTTTGAGATTCAAATGTTTCACTGAAGCGCGCGGCTTTTTGAATACGCCCACACAACAGAAGACAACGCAGCGAGATTGTTCTTCAAGTTTTTTTTATTTTACTGTTTGCTTCGCGATGAGAGGAATAAGACATAATTCACCCCAAAAAGATGTGATGTGGTTGAGGATTTGAGATTTGGATTTCCTCAGAAAAAAGAATGAAGCACTTTATTCAGCAGAGTTCATAAACATGAGTAAGTCTCTTTTTATTTATTTATATACTTGTACTAGTTTTCACATAACGTGTAAACATTTTACTAGTTAGACTTTTTCCAAAGACTTTTTCCAAACTATAATTCCTGACTAAATGTATAATCAAGTGAAATATTATGAAGTTTCAATAACAATATACACCACTATACCATTCAAAAGCTTGATGTAAATAATATAAATGTAACAATAAATGTAACTGTAACAAATGTAACAATCATTGCTGTTCTTTCAATTTATCCCCCCTAAAAAACCTAAAAAAATATTCTCAGCTCTTTTCAACATTAATAATAATAATAATAATAATAATAATAATAATAATAATGATAATGATGATGATAATAATAACAATAAATGTTTTTTTGTAGAAAATAAGATTGTTAAAAGGATTTCTGAAGGACTGTGTGACTGGAGTAATGATGCAAAAAATTCAGTTTGAAAGTCAGCTTTGATTTTTCCTAATAAACTGTTTGCACTCACAAGTGAATATTAAATTATGTTGTGGGATAATTAAATGTATTCTAAATAAACTACAAACATAAAATTATATAGATTTATTTTGTCCTCACATTCTTTCTTGTAACTCACCCCTCTCAGTGACACAGGTGACTGAATGGCTCATTATGCAGCTCATTATGCAGGTCTTTTGTCTTCTCAGGTGTGAATTCATGATAGTTGACGCCTACTCGCATATGACTTTTACCACAAAAACTGTCTTAGAAAATTTAAATCAATATATTGTTTTCTGTAAGTGAGTAAACAAGATGATTTTCACATCATTTAGAAAAAAAAAATTCCAGGCTACAAGCTCCAGTTCTCAAATTTCCTGGGAACCAATTTTTCTGTATGTGTTTTTATTGCCTTTTTCAAGTGATTTAACATTTTTAGTTTTTCACTAACCACGCATAACATTTTTTTTTCTCAAAAACACAATCATGTACATTCATGCTGCTCACATATTATTATAGCCTAGTTTGTGCTGATTACAGTGAGATTAGACTTTAGCCATTTAGATATTTATAAGAAACTGAAAAAAGCACAAATGTCAGGGCATGACAAAACTTCTCCAGGCCCCAAAAATACCCTTAGACTCCAGAGGGTTAAACCGCTGTATGATCTTGGCCACCGTACTGCAGCTCAGTTTCAGGGTCTTGCCAATCTTCTTATAGCCTATGCCATCTTTATGTAGAGCAACAATTATTTTTTTTAGATCCTCAGGGAGTTCTTTGCCATGAGCTGCCATGTTGAACTTCCAGTGACCAGTATGAGAGAGTGAGAGCGATAACACCAAATTTAACACACCTGCTCCCTTATTCACACCTGAGACCTTGTAACACTAATGAGTCACCTAACACTGGGGAGAGAAAATGGCTAATTGGGACCAATTTGGACATTTTCACTTAGGGGTGTACTCACTTTTGTGGACAGCGGTTTAGACATTAATGGCTGTATGTTGAGTTATTTTGAGGGGACAGCAAATTTACACTGTTATGCAAGCTGTACACTCACTACTTTACATTGTAGCAAAGTGTCATTTCTTCAGTGTTGTCACATGAAAAGATATAATAAAATATTTACAAAAATGTGAGGGGTGTGCTCACTTCTGTGTTATACTGTATGAAACTACAGATGTGCTGTCTGTGAAGACAAGGTTGTGGTAGCCTCTGAGTTCTGGGAGAAAGTACCCCAGAGTTAGAAATACAGCCACCCATCCTGTACGCCCCCAGCACAGGTCCTTGGGACAGATACCAAGGTTTCTTCCACATCATCAAAGAATGAAAGTATTTGCACATAAACTTGATTGTGCGGAACTGGTTGTCTCTCAGGGTAAACCCCTTGGTTCTGAGCCACCACTGTAATGGTCTCACATACAGAAGGTAACTTGATTTAACTGATGCAGATCTATAATGTTATGCATACCCCCTTCTTCGGAACTATAAAGTACTGACTGTAAAACCTGGACTCTTTCTCTCAGGAGGAGGAATACGTTCTACAGATTGCTTTGCCAAGAGAGATAGCACTTCCTATTCTATTACCACAACACCCCGTTGAATCTCAGCGGGTGAGAAACAAATTGGATGCTGTACCTCTTCTCTACTGTGTGCAGGACTCACTGAGACACATTTGGCACAAGTTTCCAGGCTGCCAATTATCAACCAAGGCAGCCAGCCTCTCGTGGCTGATCTCAGGTATGCATGAATAACTGAGTTCAGTGTCCTGAAGCAACTGTCCAGGAACCTCTGGATCCTCTCGACAACCAAACACACAGCATTGCTAAAGAGGCCAGGAGGAGACAGCAGGACATCTAGGAGGAATGTTTTATCCTTCTTCTTGATGCCAGATAGATTCATCCAAAGGTGTCTCTCCATAGCCACCTGTGCCATCTCCTTAAGGCTGGAAGACATTACACAATTTTGTCACGAGGTGTATGGTCACAGACACTGATTTTTTTAGCTTCAGACTATGATTTCATCCAGTTGGAAGATATTAAACAGTTGATATTAGGAGCCGATTTTAGAACACATATTGTTTTTATTTGTCATGCGTCTCCTATCAACAAGTCGCATGTTTATGCATGTGTTTGTTGTGATCTGAACTATTTAAAATTTTGGTAGTGTGTGATTCCCAGTCATTAAGTGTATGATGGCCAGTTTTTCCTCTGTGACTATTGAAAAGTCTGTAATTGTATGATGCCCATTGTTTTAAAAGTTGTTCAGATTTTAAAAGTTGTGTAGTGTATTACAGCCTTTAGTGGCATGGAGAGACAAGTCGGTGGCTTGACTCAGCTCTTTAATATCATCTGGCCCAACCTCCCCACCTTTGTCCTGGTCCTTAAGCAGGTATGCTTTCAAGATGGTCATTTTATGCAAACAAGCACCCGCCTGACCTGCCGCCACATATGCTTTGCCCACCAAAGATTACCAAACATTGGGCCTTTAGGGATGACGCAACATCAGGGGAGAGCATCTCTGGGCATCCCCATAGCCATTCTCCCTCAGCCCAAAAAACAATCCATAATTCAAAACATTAGGGCTGAAATCGATGAGGAGAAAGGCTTATTCCACAACCTCAACACCTCAGTGTGGAGGTCTAGAAGTAATGGTAAGCCGCAACATGGATGCTGTAATTTGCACTGCAGGAAGTGCTCATTTAGCTTACTTTTTCTACAGGCTTCTCAGCTGCTCCTAAGCAGGGTAAGATCGTGTGAGTGTCCCCACCCATTAAATACTGTGGGCAGCCAGGGAGGCACACACGCTTTGAACTGCTTCACACTCACAATTTCTTTCTTTTTCTTTTTTATACAGAACACCAACAAGTGTTTACACAGAGAACTTGCTGAAAAGCAAATGCGAATGCTGCATTATTTTGGGTGGTTTTTATAGCTTCTGTGGCATGCCAACATGTGACACAGCGCCAATCAAAATTGGAGTAGCTGCATATATGCATATATGCTTTAGACACCAGTCACACTGATGACATTCCCTACAGCAGGGATAGGCAACATCGTTCCTGGAGTGCCGCTGTCCTGCATCTGAGTAGATGAATAGCACTAACTGAAAAAATAATACATTGCATTAACAGTGCTTGCATTTAAATGCCTTGTATTTTCAGGGCTTGCATTTTATGTCCTTAAATTTAACATAGTTGTTTATTTAAGCTGTGAATATTTCAATTCAAAATATTTCACTCACATTTTCATAATTAAAAATTCAATAATTCATATTTACCTTCCAGAATTCACTTCCAAAATATTCAATCAGTTTAAAAATATGATGGATTAGATTTGGCATCTAATTAATAAAATGTATTACTGTATATTATGTACATTTAAGCAGATGAGCCCAGCATATGAGCCCTCAACTCACAAGGTTTCACCAAACCAATTTTTCTCCCACAGAAAACCAAGGGCAGTAGTTTTATGTTTGATATTCACTGCATATTCGCCTAAGGTGCTTTAGGGACCATCTGCAAATTTACATCAAAACGAAACGAAGTACAATAATTTATTTAATTACAGTTTACAGTAAATTACTAATTTACTCAAACTGACTAAATGTATATTGCCAATAACTTGCCTTAGACAATACTTTCCCTAAGTATTTACACTACACAAATATTTTTAAAGAAAAATAATTACAGTAATTCACTAAAATGGGATTTATTTTGTGTTCCAAATGTTGTATGTTAGTATGTTACTAGTGACCAGACTGACTTGCTACAGTTTAAAGTTTGCCAATATCTTCCTCACTGTATATAGAGTATATAATTATTCTTAAAAATTATTGTAATTCACATAAAGTTTTTTTTTTTTTTTTTTTTTTTTTTTTTTTTTAAATGTTCCAAAGGTTGTAGTACATTCTTAGTGACTAGACTGACCTACTATAGGTAAAGTTTTGCTAATACCTTCCTTGCTGTACATAAAGTACATCAATATTTTATAATAGAACCTGGAACATAAAAAATCCCTTTTGGGGTCTTACAGATTTATTTATTTATTTAGTTTTAAATAATTGTGAATGGTACATACAGTAAGGTAGATATTGGCAAAATTTCACATGAAGTCAGTCTTGTAACTGGCAATGTACTACAACCTGTGCAACATAAAAAAATAAAAAATACAAAAATAAGAAAAAACTTTTGGTGAATAGTTTTTTTTTAAAAAAGGTATTTGTGTAATGTACATACTGTAAGGGAGATATTGGCAAAATCTAACCTGCAGTAAGTCAGTCTTGTATCTAGCAACCTACTACAACCTTTGGAACATAAAAAAACTTTCCAGGGATCTTTTATATGTAAATAATTGTGTACTGTACATATATGAAGGGAGGTATTGGCAAACTCTCATCTGTAGAAAATCACTATGAGCAATACAAGCTTTAGAATTTGACAGTGTGTTATTTTAATTGTAATAAAAACACTTGGGACGTTTTATCCCAGTTGGCAGAATTGTCAAACAGTCCCTTGGGTGCGATTGCGCATCAATACTTTTTTCGGTTTAAACTTGCATAATACACTTAGGCGGTTTTGAACTCCTATTTTTATGTCAACATAAAGTGTTTGCATATTGTTAAAACTAATTATGGTATTGATATCTTTGTAGGACTGTTGACTCTATAGAACAGTGGTAAGGGAAAGAAATGTAAAGAAAATGCAGCACGTTGCGTTCCTCTTTTCTCATTTGCTTGCCTGTATATAGTTCGCATAATCATCAATAAAGTGTATTCTGAGATCTGGGTCTTATATCACTTTATTACTTCATTGAGGCCCGTTACGTGTCGTCGGGGAATCCTGGAGTGTGATGTGAGGGGATCCCCAGTATTACAGCACAGCGTCACACAAGCCATGATACAAAGTTACGGAGACTAAGCAATACATGTATATGTCTTCCTCAGATGTAATGTCAGTTCTGTACTTCAGAATTGGGTAAAACAGCATTATAATCTCCTTTGTGGTAGAGAAAGCTGCTTACATGTAGGCTAAGAGAAACAAGATGTTTAATTAAACACACACACAATCAGCTTTTCCACATGTTTATACTTGCCCCGATAATCAAAACTTCTACTTAGCACTTGCTCCATTTCTGCAGATCAGTTTTTGTGAATGAATGGCTTAATCCACCTGTTGCTTTAGTCTTCATCAACAGCCACTTGTGCCACCTGCTGGTGAGCGACTGACAGCAGCTGGAGATTATGCATCGGTGCTCTACTGCTATTCCTGCAGCTCCCGGATGTGCAATGACAAATTTTCTGCCGAATTTTACCACTGAATTTGTGGAAGCATATTTGGAAAGTGAAATAAAATGGACCGAAATTTGCCTGTCAAATATTATACATCGTATTTTTAAACAGACTGAATATTTTGGAAGTTAATTCTGGAAGGTGAATATGAATTATTGAATTTTTAATTATGAAAATGTGTATGAAATATTTTGAATTGAAATATTCACAGCTTAAATAAACAACTATGTTAGATTTCAGGACCTAAAAATGCAAGCTCTGGAAATACAAGGCATTAAAATGCAAGCACTTTTAATGCAATGGATTATTTTTTCAGCTAGTGCTATTCAATATGCTTGTTTTGTTTCAAAGACATACGGCATTATTTTACTTCCATAGAGGCAGTTGAATCAATAGAGTCAGTCATAGAGTGGAGGGGGTATATGTAGAATTACAAACAAGCTCATTTCTGTTTATTCTGAGCAAAAAAAAAATATACAGGTGCTGGTCATATAATTAGAATATCATCAAAAAGTTGATTTCACTAATTCCATTCAAAAAGTGAAACTTGTATATTATATTCATTCATTACACACAGACTGATATATTTCAAAGATTTATTCTTTGAATTTTGATGATTATAACTGACAACTAAGGAAAATCCCAAATTCAGTATCTCAGAAAATTAGAATATTACTTAAGACCAATACAAAGAAAGGATTTTTAGAAATCTTGGCCAACTGAAAAGTATAAACATGAAATGTATGAGCATGTACAGCACTCAATACTTAGTTGGGGCTCTTTTTCCTGAATTACTCCAGCAATGTGGCGTGGCATGGAGTCGATCAGTCTGTGGCACTGCTCAGGTGTTATGAGTGCCCAGGTTGCTCTGATAGTGGCCTTCAGCTCTTCTGCATTCTTGGGTCTGGCATATCGCATCTTCCTCTTCACAATACCCCATAGATTTTCTATGGGGTTAAGGTCAGGCGAGTTTGCTGGACAATTAAGAACAGGGATACCATGGTCCCTTAAACCAGGTACTGGTAGCTTTGGCACTGTGTGCAGGTGCCAAGTCCTGTTGGAAAATTAAATCTGCATCTCCATAAAGTTGGTCAGCAGCAGGAAGCATGAAGTGCTTTAAAACTTCCTGGTATACGGCTGCATTGACCTTGGACCTCAGAAAACACAGTGGACCAACACCTGCAGATGACATGGCACCCCAAACCATCACTGACTGTGGAAACTTTACACTGGACCTCAAGCAACTTGGATTGTGTGCCTCTCCTCTCTTACTCCAGACTCTAGGACCCTGATTTCCAAAGGAAATGCAAAATTTACTTTCATCAGAGAATATAACTTCGGACCACTCAGCAGCAGTCCAGTCCTTTTTGTCTTTAGCCCATTCTGACGCTGTCTGTTGTTCAAGAGTGGCTTGACACAAGGAATGTGACAGCTGAAACCCATGTCTTGCATATGTCTGTGCGTAGTGGTTCTTGAAGCACTGACTCCAGCTGCAGTCCACTCTTTGTGAATCTCCCCCACCATTTTTGAATGGGTTTTGTTTCACAATCCTCTCCAGGGTGCGGTTTATCCCTTTTTGCTTGTACACTTTTTTACCACATCTTTCCTTCCCTTCGCCTCTCTATTAATGTGCTTGGACACAGAGCTCTGTGAACAGCCAGCATCTTTTGCAATGACCTTTTGTGTCTTGCACTCCTTGTGCAAGGTGTCAATGGTCATCTTTTGGACAACTGTCAAGTCAGCAGTCTTCCACATGATTGTGTAGCCTACAGAACTAGACTGAGAGACCATTTAACCCTCTGAAGTCGATTAACGCGTATACGCGTTTTGAGGTATTTTCTCCTGATAACCCCGAAAAGAACTTTAATTACACTTTCAGTTTTGATCGTACAGATAAGAGCAATACATCAATCGAATCTGTAAAGGGTCTACTTTTTTTGTATACAAACATAATAACAACAAAACTTTGTGCACTTATAAAATAAAGATAACAAACAAGGAGTGCTGTCTGCAGCCTTTGTCTGTGCCTTATCTTCATTTACAAACGCGTCATTAAAATGAACTGTAACTTAGTGAATACTCAACACAGAGACATGAGAGAGATATCTATAGAAAGCCTGACATGTCCTACTTTTAAACTAAACAAGTGCTGCCGAAAACAAATATTCTTTGATAAAGTAATCCATATGAAAACAACGCAATGTCCGTTTTTCACGTCTCCCTTCATTATCTTCTAATGCGACCACGCCCCCGCGATGAACACGCTTTTGAGATTCTAATGTTTCACTGAAGCGCGCGGCTTGAATACGCCCACACAACAGAAGACAACACAGCGAGATTGTTCTTCAAGTGTTTTTTTTATTTTACTGTTTGCTTCGCGATGAGAGGAATAAGACATAATTCACCCCAAAAAGATGTGATGTGGTTGAGGATTTGAGATTTGGATTTCCTCAGAAAAAAAGAATGAAGCACTTTATTCAGCAGAGATCATAAACATGAGTAAGTCTCTTTTTATTTATTTATATACTTGTACTAGTTTTCACATAACGTATAAACATTTTACTAGTTAGACTTTTTCCAAAGACTTTTTCCAAACTAAAATTCCTGACTAAATGTATAAACAAGTAAAATATTATGAAGTTTCAATAACAATATACACTACTATACCATTCAAAAGCTTGATGTAAATAATATAAATGTACCAATAAATGTTACTGTAACAAATGTAACAAACAATGCTGTTCTTTCAATTTATCCCCGCTAAAAAAACCTGAAAAAAATATTCTCAGCTCTTTTCAACATTAATAATAATAATAATAATAATAATAATAATGATAATAATAACAATAAATGTTTTTTTTTTTTTTTTTTTTTTGTAGAAAATAAGATTGTTAAAAGGATTTCTGAAGGATTGTGTGACTGGAGTATTGATGCAAAAAATTCAGTTTGAAAGTCAGCTATGATTGTTCCTAATAAACTGTTTAACTGCACTCACAAGTGAATATTAAATTATGTTGTGGGATAATTAAATATATTCTAAATAAACTACAAACATAAAATGATATACATTTAATTTGTCCTCACATTTTTTCTTATAACTCATCCCCTCTCAGTGACACAGCTGACTGAATGGCTCATTATGCAGCTCATTATGTGGGCCTTTGTCTTCTCAGGTGTGAATTCATGATAGTTGACGTCTACTCGCATATGACTTTTACCAACAAAAAGTGTCTTAGAAAATTTAAATCAATATATTGTTTTCTGTGAGTGAGTAAACAAGATGATTTTCACTTCATTTAGAAAGAAAAATTCTAGTCTACAAGCTTCAGTTCTCAAAAGCCCCAATGTTCTGTATGTGTTTTATTGCCTTATTCAAGTAATTTAACATTTTTAGTTTTTCACTAACCACGCATAACATTTTTTTTTCTCAAAAACACAATCATGTACATACATGCTGCTCATATATTATTATAGCCCAGTTTGTGCTGATTACAGTGAGATTAGACTTTAGCCATTTAGATATTTATAAGAAACTGAAAAAAGCACAAATGTCAGGGCATGACAAAACTTCTCCAGGCCCCAAAAATACCCTTAGACTCCAGAGGGTTAAAGGCCTTTGCAGGTGTTTTGAGTTAATTAGCTGATTAGAGTGTGGCACCAGGTGTCTTCAATATTGAACCTTTTCACAATATTCTAATTTTCTGAGATACTGAATTTGGGATTTTCCTTAGTTTTCAGTTATAATCATCAAAATTAAAAGAAATAAACATTTGAAATATATCAGTCTGTGTGTAATGAATGAATATAATAGAATATAATAACAAGTTTCACTTTTTGAATGGAATTAGTGAAATAAATCAACTTTGATGATATTCTAATTATATGACCAGCACCTGTATTTAACCAGTTATTAGCTGGTTTCCAGCTATTGAAAAAGAATGTTTTTACTTTTTACTTTTTCCTGTTGTCCACGACGGGTTCCGTCACATGAGTGACACTGACCAATAAGAGCACAGATTCTCTTCTGTACACAGCTTTTAAACATGGCAAAACAAAAGAGAGAAGACTGCTGCTAGGTGCTTACAAAATGGAAGAAATCTGTGTGGAAGAAAGCCTTTAAGATGTGTCATCGAGGGACTACCACGACAGAATAAAAAAAGATAAATGTTGGCGATCAATAGCGGTGGTGCTTCAGCAACCTGGTGAGTACTGGAATTAGCATGTAAGCTAGCAAATCACTCATTATGTTCTCATTCACAATAACGACACAATGTTTCCCATATATTAATTTATTTGTGGTGGAGCGGGAGTTTTTATATGAATGTGTCTTTGAAGGTAACTGATTGTCTTTAGAAAGTGTCGTTGTCATTTTAATTTCAAGTAGTGTTTATGAGCACAGGGCTGCTTTGTTTACAGCCGTTGCTGGAAAAACTCTGAAGCTTTTTCTGAAGCTCCAAAAGCGCCACTTGCTGGCACAGAATGAATCTACTTCCTATCTAGTTATACATCTACTGTTTTCGTTCAGTAAACATACACACACACACGCACACACACACATATATCTGGGGGATCTGCCGTCTGTGGGAAATACACAATAGACAATTACAAAGACATTTAAAATTCAGATGTGCTAGATTTGTAATTTACTTATCTTTTCCCTAGTCTGTGAGGTCCAAACAAAAGCTGGTTCTTTCTTTTTCTTTCTTTCTTTCTTTCTTTCTTTCTTTCTTTCTTTCTTTCTTTCTTTCTTTCTGCTTTTCTTTCTTTCTTTCTTTCTTTCTTTTCTTTATATTTTCTCAAAGGGGTCATATGATGCTATATAAATCTTCCCAAACTTTTTCAAAGGGGTCATATGATGCGATTTAAATTTTTCCTTTCTCTTTCGAGTGCTACAAGCTCTTGGTGCATAAAGAAGATCTGTAATGTTGCAAAGACTAAAGTCTCAAATCCAAAGAGTTATTTTTTATAAAAGTTAAGTCTTGTCCACGCCCTCCTAAAACAGCTCATTCTAACACGCCCCCACGTCTATGTCACGATGTGGGAAGATTTGCATAACACTGCCAAAATGTTTACACAAAAAAAGAAGGCGTAACTTTTATTCTCGCTGTTGCCGCCGGCACCATGTTGTGGAGACACTGTGTTTCATTGTGAAAGTGAAGCTACTTTGTTTTGCCTTCCAAAAGAGGACAACTAGAAATCAGTGGTTAAGTTGTATTTACAACACTGTTGCATTCAACCCAAATATTCAGATGTGTGCAGCGCATTTTGCGGAGGACGAGGACTGTTTCATGTGAGAGTAGCCTACAATGCCGGTGTCTGTTTCTATAAAGTGGGGCAGTTACAACTTTGCAAGGACAGTCTGGCGCTTCTGACTCACAGTCTGTAAGTACGAAGTACGTTTACAAATTTAAAAAATTTGCCACAGATGATTTAAACATGAGTTTTACGCAGTGTAGAGTAGTGTTTGTTGTTTCTCCAATCACAAATGCAGACATGGTTTTACGTTTACGTAGCGCGATACTCAATGCAACTCATAAAAACTCAGTATAAGTCATTATAATCAGTAATTATGTCCTCACTGGATGCAACAAATGCCTAGTTTATAATGGGTTATATTATTTTTTCTTGTCACACTGGGACAAGGCATCACAGTATGGTAAGGCAGTGTTTCCCAATCCCAGTCCTCCTATCATGTATGACTTTTGTTCTATTTGACCGTAAGTGGAAGGATATTCCGCCATGATTCCAGTTCAAAACAAGTGTATATGTTCCATTCAAAGGGCATTAAAGTGTGCGAGACGTGAATTTAGATTGTATTTATATTCAGAGGTATATGATGTCACACTTGTCCATGTGTGAAGACATTGCACAGCGCAAATTCATGAATGAATGTTCCGAAGTGAGGTAAACTTCAACAGATTTCCCCTGCTCATGGAGTAGGGAGCAATGAAAACTGTGTAGGGACCATGTCAATGGGAACACAGTTCATGCACGGAGCTCACTTCTAATGAGCTGATTATCTGAATCAGGTGTGTTAACAAAGAGAGACATGCAAAATATGCAGAGCTGGGGGACTGGAATTGAGAACCGCTGTGTTAAATTACTGTATAAATGGGGACAGCACCATCTATGTGGTGCGTGATGTGATTTAGCATGTGGAGCAGGGACCGCCCACAGCAGAGTTAACGAAGCATTGCTGTGGGTAAGTTGCACGTTTTTCGCGGTCTGTGAATTACCATTTATAAGTGTCTAACACACAAATATTTGCTTTATTAGGGCCCGAGCACCGATGGTGTGAGGACCCTCTTGTATCTGCTTTGTTTATTCTTCTTCTTCTTCTTCTTCTTCTTCTTCTTCTTCTTCTCCAAAATGAATCGCATTTTTGAGGGCCTAAACATGCTCGAAAAGTCCTGAAACTTTGCACACGCGTCAGACCTGGTGAAAATTTACATCTGATATAGGTTTCAGAAGAGGGTGTGGTAAAATGGCTCGACAGCGCCTTTTATCGTAAGAAAATCAACAGCCCTCGAGCTGTGTTTCACGTACATGTACGGAAATTGGCACACATATGTAAAGCATCAGTACCTACAAAAAAGACTCTTGGAGCAATATCCGAAACCCAACAGGAAGTCGGTTATTTTTAATTTTATGAGCAAATTTTGCATCATTTTTGTCATTTGCATGCCTTATTTTAACAAACTCCTAGAGATTTATTCAGATCAACACCCAATTTGGTATGCCTAATCTAAAGGCCTTTGCGATGTTAAACTGTGAAGATCTTGAGTTTTCGTTGAAGGGTGTGTCCGTGGCGGCCTGACGAATTTCGATGATTCGCCATGAAAAATGAAGTTGCTATAACTCAGACATACAATGTCCAATCTGCCACAAACTTCCCATGTTTGATAAGACTCCTGACCTGAACAGACTGATATGCCCATATTCAGTTATAGTCAAAGCGCCACCTACTGGCAACAGGAAGTGACATATTTTACACTGTAACAAACTACCCCGAGAAATTTTATGACATAATTTTTTTTTTCAGTCACTCTATTCTAAAGGCCTGTGCGATGTTAAATTGTGAAGATCTTGAGTTTTCGTTAAAGGGCGTGTCCATGGCACCGTCACAAAGTTCGATGTCTTGTCATGGGAATAAAATTTATTGTAACTCAGGCATAAAATGTCCGATCTTGCCCAAACTTCACATGTTCGATAAGAGTCCTGGCCTGAACACATCTGAAGGCCAATATTCCATTGGGTGTGGCAAAATGCCTCAATAGCGCCACCTATACATTTTCAACGGAGTGCGCCTTGAGCTACGTTTTCACGTACATGTACAAAAATCGGTACACACATGTAACACACCAATACCTACAAAAAAGTATCTTGGTACAAAATTCGAATCCCAACAGGAAGTCAGTTATTTTGAATTTTCTCTGCAAAATTTGTGTCGTTTTTGCCATTTTTCAGGGGTTGTACTTTAACAAACTCCTCCTAGAGATTTATTCAGATCAACACCAAACTTTGTCAGTGTAATCTAAAGGCCTTTGTGATGTTAAATTGCGAAGATCTTGAGGTTTCGTTTAAGGGCGTGTCTGTGGCGGCCTTACAAATTTCGATGTTTCGCCATGAGAAAGGAAGTTGCTATAACTCAGACATACAATGTCCAACTCTGCCACAAACTTCACATGTTTGAGAAGACTCCTGACCTGAATATATCTACATGCCAATATTCAGATATCGCTATAGCGCCACCTGCTGGCAACAGGAAGTGACATGTTTTACGCCGTAACAAACTACTCCTAGATATTTTATGACATTTTATAATTTTTTTTGGTCAGTCTAATCTAAAGGCCTTTGCAATGTTAAATTGTGAACATCTTGGGTTTCCATTAAAGGGTGTGGCCATGGCGCCGTGACAAAGTTCGATGTCTCGCCATGGGAATAGAAGTTGTTGTAACTCAGGCATAAGATGTCCGATCTTCCCCAAACTTCACATGTTCGAAAAGAGTCTTGGCTTGAACACATCTGAAGGTCATTATTCCACTATAATCATAGCGCCACCTGCTGGCAACAGGAAATGGCTTGTTTTACACTAACATAAACATGCAATGTCCAATCTGCACCAAACTTCAAATATTTGAAAAGAGTCATGGCCTGAAGACATCTAAAGGCCAGTATTCAGTTATAATCATAGCGCCACCTGTTGGCAATAGGACACATCATGCAGGAAGATTGGCAGATATAAATGACTTTGACATATTCCACTTATATTTACAACTTTAAATGCATATTTCTCGCCATTTACTTTTTTACTAAAGCCAATCGCAGGCGGTGAGCCCGGGTGCGAGGGCCCGTTCATTGCTGCTTGCAGCTTTAATTTTGACTGTATCTTTAAATGGATATGTTGGGACTCTGTGTAGTTATGAGTAAATCAGATAAGAAAGAAAGAATGATAATACATCAGATAAGAAATATGGGATATCTAACTTGTAAAACCTCTTACTGTATTATCAAGACAAGTGTAATAAAATACATTTGATTAACAAAAGCTAGACAAGAGTAATCAACAACTAATAAATGAATACCATAAATGAAAAAGGAATAAAGTGCATAAGATGCATAAAATGCAAGTGATTAAGTTGGGTGTTGCTATGTCAAAGATACATTATCTATGGAAAGATAAACTGAATACTCTGAAACAAATAAGGTGAAGAACCTTATTATGCATCAAACAAATAAATGATCTATTATTTGTTATCAATTGCAATCAGCTATATAATATCTAAGGAAAATTTGAAAATCATACACTGATAATATAAAATGATGCCACGGTCTCTGGAAAAGGTTTGGATAAGTGATATTTACGTTCTCTATGATTGAGGGTGCAGTCTGGTGGTGGTGACTCCTTCCACTGGTTGTGCTGGTAACAATGCAGTTGGCAAAGTTAAAGGAATATGTTTCAACAGCCTTGAAGTGTCTTTTGGAAGTGTACCTTTATCCCTTTCCGATGAGACAAGATTACAGTTTGGTGCTTCTCCATTTCCGTGCTGTGATTGGCTGTTTCCACTAGATTTGGGGGAACAAGGTGTGGCACACCTATTTTCCTCCTGTGGAACTTATTTGCAAAGTCCAAACACAAATTTAGAAAAATTTCACTAAAGTTTTACCAGTGAATTTCTCACTCTCCAAACCACAACCAGAATACCTTTGGCAATGTTGCAACCACATTATGTCCAGACATGATGGAAAAAGATTGAACTGTCATGCATTCATTTGTCCATTAACCCTCTGGAGTCGATTAACGCGTATACGCGTTTTGGGGTATTTTCTCCTGATAACCCCGAAAAGAACTTAAATTACACTTTCAGTTTTGATCGTACAGATAAGTGCAATACATCAATCGAATCTGTAAAGGGTCTACTTTTTTTGTATACAGACATAATAACAACAAAACTTTGTGCACTTATAAAATAAAGATAAAATACAACAAGGAGTGCTGTCTGCAGCCTTTGTCTGCGCTGATCTTTCAGATACAAATGCGTCATTAAAATGAACTGTAACTCAGTGAATACTCAACGAAGAGACATGAGAGAGATATCTATAGAAAGCCTGACATGTCTACTTTTAAACTAAACAAGTGCTGCTGAAAACAAATATTCTGTGATAAAGTAATCCATATGAAAACAACGCGATGTCCGTTTTTTTCACGTCTCACTTCATTATCTTCTAATACGACCACGCCCCCGCGCCCGAGCGCGCGCTTTTGAGATTCAAATGTTTCACTGAAGCGCACGGCTTTTGAATACACCCACACAAACAGAAGCCAACGCAGCGAGACTGTTCTTCAAGTTTTTATTATTTTACTGTTTTGCTTCTCGATGAGAGGAATAAGACATAAATCACCCCAAAAAGATGTGATGTGGTTTGAGGATTTGAGATTTGGATTTTCTCAGAAAAAAGAATGAAGCACTTTATTCAGCAGAGTTCATAAACATGAGTAAGTCTCTTTTTATTTATTTATATACTTGTACTAGTTTTCACATAACGTGTAAACATTTTACTAGTTAGACTTTTTCCAAAGACTTTTTCCAAGACTATAATTCCTGACTAAATGTATAATCAAAGTGAAATATTATGAAGTTTCAATACCAATATACACTACTATACCATTCAAAAGCTTGATGTAAATAATAAATGTAACAATAATGTAACTGTAACAAATGTAACAATCATTGCTGTTCTTTCAATTATCCCCCCCTAAAAAACCTAAAAAAAAAAAGGGTCTTCTCAGCTCTTTTCTCAACATTAATAATAATAATAATATAATAATAATAATAATAATAATAATAATGATAACAATAAATGTTTTTTTTGTAGAAAATAAGATTGTTAAAAGGATTTCTGAAGGATTGTGTGACTGGAGTAATGATGCAAAAAAATCAGTTTGAAAGTCAGCTTTGATTTTTCCTAATAAACTGTTTAACTGCACTCATAAGTGAATATTAAATTATGTTGTGGGATAATTAAATATATTCTAAATAAACTACAAACATAAAATTATATAGATTTATTTTGTCCTCACATTCTTTCTTTAACTCATCCCTCTCAGTGACACAGCTGACTGAATGGCTCATTATGCAGCTCATTATGCAGGCCTTTGTCTTCTCAGGTGTGAATTCATGATAGTTGACGCCTACTCGCATATGACTTTTACCAACAAAAAGTGTCTTAGAAAATTTAAATCAATATATTGTTTTCTGTAAGTGAGTAAACAAGATGATTTTAACATCAATTTAGAAAAAAAAAAATTCTAGGCTACAAGCTCCAGTTTCTCTCAAATTTCCTGGGAACCAATTTTCTGTATGTGTTTTATTGCCTTTTTCAAGTGATTTAACATTTTTAGTTTTTTTCACTAACCACGCATAACATTTTTTTTTCTCAAAAACCCAATCATGTACATACATGCTGCTCACATATTATTATAGCCTAGTTTTGTGCTGATTACAGTGAGATTAGACTTTAGCCATTTAGATATTTATAAGAAACTGAAAAAAGCACAAATGTCAGGGCATGACAAAACTTCTCCAGGCCCCAAAAATACCCTTAGACTCCAGAGGGTTAACAGCTGAGTGTGTGTGATATGTTGCACTACACATCGCTGTCACTGAGAATTCTTATTTCTTTGAATAAGTATAAGATGGGTGTGTTGTAATTTGCCCTTTAGATTGGTTTAGATTTAGATTTACCATCCTTAGAAATCAGTGTCTAGATGGGTGAAGGGCAGAAACTGTATTTTGACCAATGAGAAGTCCTGTCCTTCCCAGACAAGAGGTGTCTGGCTGTTGTCATGCATCTTTATCTGATTGTGTTGGACAGTTTGCTTATGTTAGTCCACCAAGATCTATTAAAAATGTAGCAAACCTTTGTACACTATTGTGGTCAGAGAAGGACCCTGCCATAAACTGGGTCCTGGAATGTGCAGTTCACAACAGTGGACAACAGAGTAGTAAGGGTGCAATAATTATGAATAAATTGTTGATAAAAACTGACAAAGCCCAAGAACAGTTGGAGAACTTATAAGTCATCAGAGTGGGCCATTATTTCACCGCCTCCATTTTTTCCCTTATTCAAGGCAAAGTTGATAATCTAGAAACTAGATAGAGGCTTGGCAAACACAAGCACGATGTGATGACAATGTTCGGCCAGGTTCTGGGAGTACATAAGGGTGTTGTCGACATAGATAAAGTGATGGAGGTACTCCCAAAACACCTAATTCATAAAGCCTTGCATTCGGAAGGGGCATTGACCAGCCCATAGTGCATGACTCAGTATTCGTAATGCCCAGTAGGGCTCACGAAAGTGGTCTTCTACTCGTCCCCCTCCTGTATCTACATAAGGCTGTACATTCTGAGAAGGTCAAGCTTGGTGAAGACAGTCGCTCTGCCTCCATGAAGCAGTTGCAAGGGAGCTAGGACGAGGGAAAGAGTTTATTTATAATAAAGCTATAATTGTGAGTTTGCTGACATAGGGCTAGAGTTTAGCTCCAACCACAATCAAGCACACCTGATCCAGCTAAATCTAATCTCACTGTAATCAGCACAAACTGGGCTATAATAATATGTGTGCAGCATGTATGTACATGATTGTGTTTTTGAGAAAAAAAATGTTATGCGTGGTTAGTGAAAAACTAAAAACGTTAAATCACTTGAATAAGGCAATAAAACACATACAGAACATTGGTTCCCGGGGATCTTTTGAGAACTGGAGCTTGTAACCTAGAATTTTTTTTTCAAAATGATGTGAAAATCATCTTGTTTACTCACTTACAGAAAACAATATATTGATTTAAATTTTCTAAGACAATTTTTTGTTGGTAAAAGTCATATGCGAGTAGGCGTCAACTATCATGAATTCACACCTGAGAAGACAAAGGCCTGCATAATGAGCTGCATAATGAGCCACTCAGTCAGCTGTGTCACTGAGAGGGATGAGTTACAAGAAAGAATGTGAGGACAAAATAAATGTATATAATTTTATGTTTGTAGTTTATTTAGAATATATTTAATTATTCCACAACATAATTTAATATTCACTTGTGAGTGCAGTTTAAACAGTTTATTAGGGAACAATCAAAGCTGACTTTCAAACTGAATTTTTTGCATCATTACTCCAGTCACACAATCCTTCAGAAATCCTTTTAACAATATTATTTTCTACAAAAAAACATTTATTGTTATTATTATCATTATTATTATTATTATTAATGTTGAAAAGAGCTGAGAATATTTTTTTTCAGGTTTTTAGGGGGGATAAATTTGAAATAACAGCATTGTTTGTTACATTTGTTACAGTTACATTTATATTATTTACATCAAGCTTTTGAATGGTAAAGTAGTGTATATTGTTATTGAAACTTCATAATATTTCACTTGATTATACATTTAGTCAGGAATTATATTTTGGAAAAAGTCTTTGGAAAAAAATCTAACTAGTAAAATGTTTACATGTTATGTGAAAACTAGTACAAGTATATAAATAAATAAAAAGAGACTTACTCATGTTTATGATCTCTGCTGGATAAAGTGCTTCATTCTTTTTTTCTGAGAAAATCCAAATCTCAAATCCTCAACCACATCACATCTTTTTGGGGTGAATTATGTCTTATTCCTCTCATCGTGAAGCAAACAGTAAAATAAAAAAAACTTGAAGAACAATCTCGCTGCGTTGTCTTCTGTTGTGTGGGCATATTCAAGCCGCGCGCTTCAGTGAAACATTAGAATCTCAATAGCGCGTTCAGTGCGGGGGCGTGGTCGCATTATAAGATAATGAAGGGAGACGTGAAAAACGAACATCGCATTGTTTTCATATGGATTACTTTATCACAGAATATTTGTTTTCGGCAGCACTTGTTAAGTTTAAAAGTAGACATGTCAGGCTTTCTATAGATATCTCTCTCATGTCTCTGTGTTGAGTACAAACTTATTTACATATCATTTTAATGACGCATTTGTAAATGAAGATAAGAGCAGACAAAGGCTGCAGACAGCACTCCTTGTTTGTTATCTTTATTTTATAAGTGCACAAAGTTTTGTTATTATTATGTCTGTAAACAAAACAAAGTAGACCCTTTACAGATTCGATTGATGTATTGCTCTTATCTGTACGATCAAAACTGAAAGTGTAATTTAAGTTCTTATCGGGGTTATCAGGAGAAAATACCCCAAAACGCGTATACGCGTTAATCGACTCCAGAGGGTTAAGGTCTTCAGGATTATTAGAAACTTCCAAGCAGGTGTGAGTTGGAGCTGATTGGAGCTAAACTGTGCAGAGCTGCGGTCCTCCAGGAATTGAGTTTGACACCACTGTATTGTGACTGTTTTTTTTTCTTCTTTTTTTCTTTCTTTTTTTTTAATTAGTGCAAAGAAATGCAAGTACAGGCAGTCCATCAGATGGAGAGATTTAAAAAAGTTCATCAACAGATGGCTGCTGCTCACTTTGGACAAAGATAGGGGAAGAAAAGAGCAGGCCTGAATGCAAACAAATTCTTCCAAAGGTATGTTCCAAATGTTAAGATTTACCAGGATTACCATACATTTTATCAGTCTGAGATTGTCTGAATAATCATACACGTCATTGTCTGTTCTCCTTTTTGTCTCTCTTTCTGTCAATCTGTCCCTCTTTTAGAGTACACTTACTTGAGGAAGCTCCTGGATTTTTTTTTTTTTTTTTTTTTTTTTTATAAATTCTAACATCATTCATATTTTCATTTTGTCATTTCTATACTTGGGGAAAAGAAGCACATGGGTATTATGGGGATGCCATGAAAAGAAATGGTGGAAGGGCCAAACCCTTAATCTTTGTAAAGCTGACATATTTAGTTGACATGCATAAGTACATGTAGACATAAGGACAGTGTAAAATATGTATTTTATTTTAGTTGGAAGTAGATGCCATCTTAAGGATTTTAAGGTAACAATGTCATTTTGTGGAAAAACTAATTATTCAAAGCTCTGGTTTTATATCAAAACTGGAAGGAGTCTTTAATAAGCATATTTTAGAAGTTGTAATTCGGTATGAGTAAGTGTGTGTGTGTGTATATATATATATATATATATATATATATATATATATATATATATATATATATATATATATATATATATATATATATACACAGTACAGGTCAAAAGTTTGGAAAACATTACTATTTTTAATGTTTTTTGAAAGAAGTTTCTTCTGCTCATCAAGCCTGCATTTATTTGATCAAAAATACAGAAAAATAAATGTAATATTGTGATATATTATCACAATTTAAAATAATTGTTTTTAATTTTATTATACTTTAAATTATCATTTATTTCTGTGATGCAAAGCTGAATTTTTAGGATCATTATCACATGATCCTTTAGAAATCATTCTAATATGATGATTCATTATCAAAGTTGGAAAACAGTTCTGCTGCTTAATATTTTTTCAGAAAATGTGATACTTTTTAGGATACTTTGATGAATAATAAAAAAACATAAATAAAAAAAAAAAGCTATGTTTTTAAAATATAAATATTTTGTAATAACAATATACATTACTGGTCAGTAATTTGGGGTCAGTAATTTTGTTTCTTTCTTTTTTTTAAATAAAATCAATACTTTTATTCAGCAAGGATGTGTTAAATTGATAAAAAGTGATAGTAAAGAAAATATATTATTAGAATATATATTATTAGAAATTGTTTTTTTATTTTGAATAAATGCAGTTCTTTTTAACCTTTTATTCATCAAATATATTAGACAGCAGAACTGTTTCCAACACTAAAATAGTAATGTTTCCAAAACTTTTGGTCTGTAGTGTATATATATAAATATATATATATATATATATAGATATATATATATATATATATATATATATATATATATATATCTCACACCAACCAAAATGGAACTCCATTTCTCATGATCCTGTGCCAAGGGCTAATCACCCCCAGGTGTTCCCCATTACCATTCCCCTATATACAGTATGCTGTGTTTGGACTGGTGTGAGGTTGGTGCGAAGTCTTGTTTAGCCCAGTCTGTCATTTCCGAGTGGTTCTCCTTGTGTTTGTTCCTGCCGTGTCTGATCTTGGATTGTTTATACCGCCTGTGATTCTCTGCCACCTGCCCCGACCTCTGCCTGGTATTGTTACTGATTCTGGATATCCCTTGACATACTTGACGCTGTTATCTGATTTCAGCCTGTCTGACCATTCTCTAATAAATACTGCAATTGGATCCGAACGTCTCTGACTCCACATGTTACAGGTACAATTAGCCAGTACTGGCCCTAGTCTGGGTACTGAAACTGAGCCGACACCACCGGCATTGGGCCACAATCACACCGACAAGAAATAAAACACTTCATTTCTAAATAAAGTATTTTATAAAACACACCAATACTGGCCTCAGGGTACTGTAACTGGTGTTGTCCAATTTTCAATACCCAGACTCGGGCCAGTACTGGCTAAGTGTTTTATTTCTCGTCGGTGTGATTGTGGCCCAATACCAGTGGTGTTGGCCCAGTTTCAGTACCCAGACTCGGGCCAGTATTGGCAAAGTATTTTTAGTGTTTTCAGTCATGGCCTAATGGTTAGAGAGTCAGACTTGTAACCTAAAGGTTGCAGGTTCGAGTCTCAGGTCTGGCAGGAATTGTTGGTGGGGAGAGTGGGGATATATATACTGAATAAAATTATAAACGCAACACTTTTGTTCTTGCCCCCATTTTTCATGAGAATTTTTCTATATACACAAAAGGCCTATTTCTCAAATCTGTGAAATCTGTTTCTAAATCTGTGTTGGTGAGCACTTCTCCTTTGCCGTGATAATCCATCCACCTCACAGGTGTGGCATATCAAGATGCTGATTAGACAGCATGATTATTGCACAGGTGTGCCTTAGGCTGGCCACAATAAAAGGCCACTCTAAAATGTGTAGTTTTACAGTATTGGGGGGGTCCAAAAACCAGTCAGTAGCTGGTGTGACCACCATTTGCCTCACGCAGTGCAATACATCTCCTTCGCATAGAGTTGATCAGGTTGTTGATTGTGGCCTGTGGAATGTTGGTCCACTCCTCTTCAATGGCTGCGCGAAGTTGCTGGATATTGGCAGGAACTGGAAAATGCTGTCGTATACGCTGATCCAGAGCATCCCAAACATGCTCAATGGGTGACATGTCCGGTGAATATGCTGGCCATGCAAGAACTGGGATGTTTTCAGCTTCCAGGAATTGTGTACAAATCCTTGCAACATTGGGGCCGTGCATTATCATGCTGCAACATGAGGTGATGGTCGTGGATGAATGGCACAACAATGGGCCTCAGGATCTTGTCATGCCATCAATAAAATGCACCTGTGTTCATTGTCCATAACATACGCCTGTCCATACTATAACCCCACCGCCATCATGGGCCACTCGATCCACAACATTGACATCAGCAAACCGCTCACCCACATGATGCCATACACGCTGTATGCCATCTGCCCTGTATAGTGAAAACCGGGATTCATCTGTGAAAAGAAAACACCTCTCCAAAGGGCCAGACGCCATCGAATCTGAGCATTTGCCCACTCAAGTCGGTTACAGCAAACTGCAGTCAGGTCAACACCCCGATGAGGATGACTAGCATGCAGATGAGCTTCCCTGAGACGGTTTCTGACAGTTGCAGAAATTCTTTGGTTATGCAAACCGATTGTTGCAGCAGCTGTCCGGGTGGCTGATTTTAGACGATCTTGGAGGTGAAGATGGTGGATGTGGAGGTCCTGGGCTGGTGTGGTTACACGTGGTCTGCGGTTGTGAGGCAGGTCAGATGTACTTCCAGATTCTCTAAAAAACCTCTTTGGAGACCGCTTATGGTAAAGAAATGAACATTCAATCCACAGGCAACAGCTCTGGTGGACATTCCTGCAGTCAGCATGCCAATTACACGCTCCCTCAAAAGTTGTGACATCTGTGGCATTGTGCTGTGTGATAAAACTGCACATTTTAGAGTGGCCTTTTATTGTGGCCAGCCTAAGGCACACCTATAATCATATATCATATATCATATCATATATCATATAATCATATAAACAATAATCATGCTGTCTAATCAGCATCTTGATATGCCACACCTGTGAGGTGGATGAATTATCTCGGCAAAGGAGAAATGCTCACTAACACAGATTTAGACAGATTTGTGAACAATATTTGAGAGAAATAGGCCTTTTGTGTACATAGAAAAAGTCTTAGATCTATGAGCTCAACTCAAAAATGGGGCCAAAAACAAAAGGGTTGCGTTCACAATTTTGTTCAGTGTGTGTACATATATATATATATATATATATATATATATATATATATACATATATATATATATATATATATATATATATATACACACAGAGCTGGGTAGTAACGGATTACATGTAATCTGGATTACATAATCAGATTCCAAAACTCAAGTATAAGCTATAATGTTTGTGTTATGTAAAATAATTATGTTTTTCATATATTATTTTCAGACATGAGCAGACCTTTACTCACGTAGCGCACTTTGGCAGAATTCAATTCAAATAGTCATCATTAGTCGCCATTAGTTCGGTAAAATTGTGTTTTTGTGCTTTGCGCCATCTTTAGCCTATTTCTGCATTTGAACGCAGAACTGTTCATCTGCACTGATGGCACATCCATAGACTATTTGATATTAATTTGGATCAACATAGGCTACATTTGTGAACGCACATTTTCTGCAATGTCGCGCGTCTTACAGACTGCAATTTATAATCACAACTTCATTGTGCTATTACTCCTTTCGAGCCGAATTTCACAAAATTGGTCAGCTCCAGACAGCATCAGGTGTTTTATTAATGGTGAGTATAATTATTTATTTATTTCAATGAATGTAATCGATTAGATATCATAATATTTAGGCTATAATAGTCTATTTTAAAGCTGGTTGGTTTGTATCGGTGACATAATATGTAAATTATATGCGTGCAGCCCATGAGACTTGCATTTGGACCATAGTGCGGCCCAGTGGGGAAAAAAAGGTTGAGAGCCACTGCTCTAAACAGTAGCTTGAATTCAGAGTAACCCCAAACTAGCGTCTCCGAGGACACATGTGATGGAAGCAAGTCAAGTCAGTCGGCCAACATTGAGGCGCCAAAATTTTTTTTAGCTGCAGATAGCAGCCTTCGGATGCTAGCGACAACAGACAACATTTTTTTCTTCTATAGTTCAGTATTTTGGTTTGTAGTCATCTATTACGATGTCTCTATTACAAAAGTAGTTGCATGAATGCTAAAGTTTGAAACAAAAATGAAACATCAACAAAAATACTGACCGCATATAGCTACCCCTATAAATACAAGCGCAGCTGTTTAGAGGTTAATGATGTCACAGAATTTACCAGTATTTTGGAATGAATGTGTGAATGGTGCTTTTCCGGAAAAGGACGGAATGTCGTTGACTGTGCGAACAGTGCATTTTTGAATTTACCGGTAAAGTCGTTCCGGTAATTTTACAGCAATTTACTGGTATTACTGTGTGAAAGGGGCTAATGGGTGCTTCTCATTTCTTATTTGTGCATCCTTGTTTCCTTTCCTTGTGTCTTAGCTCCACCCTCTTTTAGGATGTGAGCGAAGGATTCAAGGAAGGAAAATGAGGATGGATTAATCTAAGGGGCCGTTCACATGTCGCGCCTTAAACATGTGGAAAACACTAGCCGTGACACTTTCTTCTTCTTTCCAAAGCTAAGCAACCATGACCTGGGCTCTCCATGACGACACAGAAGTTTCAGCAAAGGACAAATGGATTTCCAGCACTGAATATATATGAAATTCCACCACAGCTTTGTGACTTTTCCCTCTGTGAAATTAAGTGTCGGCAACAGCAAACAACAGTGAATGCTCATTTTAATGGTAAGTCACCGCCAGGGACGGACTGGGAGCAAAAAACGGCCTAGGATTTTCTCCCAAATAGGCTCACCATAACTACAAACAGTCACTACTATCTCACAATATTAAAGCAATCCTATCACATTTATGGCAAATACATCACAAAACCCAGGGTGACCCTGCTGACAAAAACAATGAAAACCATCACAGAAATTCTAATGGTTTCCACTACAAATACCATTACAAACATTACTAACCATCAACTTTTAACCATTAAAAAATGGTTTCCTGTAGTGTGTTTTGGGACATACAGTAGGTGGACAACCAAAACCAGGGCCGTGGCGTTAACAGCAAGTCAGTCGCGTGTTAAAATAATTTGCAAAACTACCGCCAGGTTGCGCAAAGGGACAGGTTGCAAACTGACTGTAATTGTAAAATGTTGGTTTGTAAATGGAGATGAAAGGACGAAGTAAAACAACAATGACATTATAATATAACATTGTAACATCCTTAAAAACCATTAGAAAATTTACAGGGAGTTAATTTCAAAACATGGGACAGTCTTAGGATACAGTCTAAGAAATGAAAAGAAACACCTTTACACAAAGGCTCTTACTGCATGCTATTGTTATTTGAACAGTCATTACATATATAGTATATATATATATATATATATATATATATATATATATATATATATATTGAATGCTGAATGGCAATTATGCCTTTACTGTGTGACCAAAAATTGAGCATTTTCTGTTTCAGTTGTTTGATCGCGCTGGTGCTTCACGTGCACATATTCATCGAAAACAGCGCAGCCGTTCACCTTGCCATTCGGCATATTTTTGCTCATTATGTTTTTTATCCCGACGATACTGAAACACGCATGAACTACAAAACATATTTTACCTAATGAATAATAGTTTAACTTCAAATGGGCAACATCACGAATATAGAAACATTTGGATTTGTCCCGAATGACAGAGGAAATCAACCATTCCGCATTAAATTATTATTATTATTTTTTGTTAGTTTATAGCTATATATAGCTAAGCCTATATTATTATATACTGCAATTATATTTATCCATTAGAATTATATATTTTTAATTCTTGTTCTGTTCTGATAGTTAAATTTAAAGTATTTGTTGTAAAGTGAAGGGAACTAAAAATATCCTATAGTGTTTATAATGTTGGTACATTATAACATTATTAGGCCTGCCGTTATTATTTCTGAATGTAATAAAATACATGACATATATTTTTTCCTCTCAAAAACCTTATTTAAATTTATTTTTAGCGTGTTTTTAAAAAACATGCAGCAAACGAAAATAGGCGATTAATCGGTATAAAGGTTGCTGTCCCATTTTATACAGGAATTGTTTATTTAAAAAAAATCGAATTATATTGTTAGTTTCATGGTAACATGCAATCAAGGTCTTTGGATAGGATATACAAGTTCATTTAGGCTATTTTACATGCACTGTGACCCGTTTCAACTTATAAACTCCTTGAGATTTTAAAGTCAGTTTAATAGTATTAAAATTCAAGTTGAATCTAGTATAAAAAAGCTTTAAATTGCTTAAATTATTTATATGAATTAAAGTAGCCTAACTTAAAAATATGTTATCATCATGGGCGGCACTAAGGAGGGGCTAGCAGGTGCTTCAGCACCCCCAAGAAAGAAAAAAGCACCCCCATAGCACCCCCAAAGATTTGGAAATCAATTATCTACATGCTGTAGCCTATTGTATTTAATAATTAAGATGATAATAAAAAAAAATATATAAAAAAAACATCTGACTCCTTACGCATGCATAACTCGTGCAAGATGTGATTTGCAGCTGTTGCGCTTTTCGTAATGTCATTATAGCATTTTATTTAAAAAATGGAGCGTTTTCCTTGTGCTAAGTAGGCCTGCCCCTGACTAAAGATTTTTCTAGTCGCACGTTATATTAAATTGATTAATATAATAAGTTGTCCTTTGATATATAAGCAGGCCGAGCTCAAGCTCCGCGTAAAGCAATTGCCTCAAAGCACCAGAAAAGTGATTATGAACGTGTCGGGGGAAAAGAAGACATTTAAATTATTTATTAATAAACTATTGCTTTCTGAGTCAGAGTAGGGTGCAAAGATGAAGTTGCTGAATGCCGTCACTGACTCGCCATCTCCACATAGACCTACCTTTAATAGAAATAAATGCACCTTTTCATACGGACTACAAA
The DNA here is from genome assembly GCF_018340385.1 of Cyprinus carpio. Lineage (NCBI taxonomy): Eukaryota > Metazoa > Chordata > Actinopteri > Cypriniformes > Cyprinidae > Cyprinus > Cyprinus carpio. The sequence continues at coordinate 27,219,665 of NC_056588.1, forward strand.
ATTAAAGAATATTAAAAAATCGAGTGGGCGAGTTTTCCTTGCATTTATTCTGTTATTCATATAAATAAAATATTAATAACCTGTTTTGGTTATATTTCCTAATAATTGCAGGACTCTAGACTGTGACCATTTTTTCTGCATGTGTGACAAAATTTTGTGAGCGGTCTCACTGTCACGACCACCGTGTTGTTCGGCTCATAGCGCTGCCATTTCTGTTACATAACCAGAGAAGGTGAACATGTTGGTATTCTTGTGAAAAAAAAAAAAACATGTAAGCACTGTCAACCTTGCTGTTTACCTCACGTTATGCTATGGAGGCTCTCTTTATTATTATTATTATTATTATTATTATTATTATTATTATTATTTAATTATTATTTGATTCCTCAGTGTTTGCTAAATGTTCTGTAATTTATTAGTCGGTATATAATACAGCATACTGTAGGCCTATGCCTCTTATTCGTTTTTGTTAATAAATGTTTAGTAAGCTAGTTTGTCAATGTATCTTACTGCTTTAATGTTATGTTTTTTTATTAAAAATAACCCTGATGGTGAACCTGGGTGCAGTTAACGCGAGTCACGCTCGCTGTGAAGCGGGAGCAGCTGGCAGAGCATTCCACTTGGTCTTAAAGCCTCTCTCAAACGCCGACGTTCACAAATAACAATGATTTTCTCAAAAAGAATGATTAATTATCAAATGAGAATTTGTTATTCTTATGGTCTTGTGAAAATAATAATATTGGCTACGAGAAAATAATAAATAAAAAGAGTAGGGCTGCTGTGAGTGCAAGCAGCATATTTCAACACAGTAGCATGACAACACCGTTCCTTGCAGCCAAAAAACAGACCAAATTCAGTTCAGCTGGAGGGGGTTGGGGTTTGGGGTAGTTCTGTATAGCTTGTGGTGGTGGAAATAAAGGTGTGAATCTCTTCCTCTTTCATATGAGGGTTTCAAACTTGCAGAGCAGGTTTAGGCAACATAGGACAAATGCCTTGTTTGATTTGGCTATATATATATATATATATATATATATATATATATATATATATATATATATATATATTTATTATTTATATATATATATATATGAGGTGCCTCTGAGAGAGAGACAAAGAAACTGGCGAAAGAGACGCGTATCTGCCAAAGAGACAAAAACTTTTGTTCTTAAAGCCACAAAGCACAGGCAGCCTAATAATTGTGAAAAAGGAGACATTTTAATTATTTATTAATAAACTAATGTTTTCTTGTTGGCTGCAAGATGAAATTCACAGTACTGACTCTCATCTCCACAGTACTGGACGCGCCTTTAAAGAGAAATGCAACCTTCACAGATTACATAATGCTTTCATTTTGAATTGGTTTGTTTAAAAGTAGACATTTCAAGCTATCTGTATATATATTTCTCATGTATGTGAGACACCCCAATTTTAAGTTATTTCATTATCAGGAAAAAAATCAAGTGATCGAGAGGGCGACTCCCTGTCATGCATGCGCATTAATAATTTTCGCACAAACACTTGAATAATAATAGAGCACATTTCTTTTAGGTTACAGTATGGGATCTGCATTAAAAATAATTCTTCATAAGTCCACAACCCGAGACAGATGCAGTTATAACCTGTAAATTGAAGGCTATTTGACGTTTTAAAATTAACTAACCTCATAAACCGCTCCAATTCGTTGATCATTAGTTGTTCTTGATCAAGATTAAATGGATGCATGACTCTCATAAAGTTGTTTGAATAAATCTCTTTTGCATTAAATAATAAAGATATGAAGCAGGTTAAGTTACAAATTATTGTACAAATAATTATAAAATGCTATTGACTGCGAATAAGATTGCAGTTTCTTATTTTGCACATGCATTACAAAGTAAATATTTTTTTTTTACATGCAATTATCCAAAATAAAACCAAACAAGATTTGTAATGAAGATAAAATATGTAGACAAATAAGAATAAATGCTGCTCGTCACACTCAGCATCATGCGCGCCGCTCAAATCTTGCACTCTGATATTTTAAGGAATATGATACACTCTTGCATTTAAATGCAGCTGCATTTTTTTTTTTTTTTTACTTAAATTGTATTAAAGCAAGTAAAGAAGGCTCCCTTTAAAATCACTGAAGTTGTCAATGAAGTTGTTAATGAAGCTCTTTTTACATCGTGTGCATTTTGTTGATTATAATGAGAGAACTTAAGTTTAAACGTGAGGAGTTTTATTAATCCGTCCATTCTTTAGAGTTTCAATGATTTAGCTAAATCGTGCAGGTTTAATTGATTTGTTTCTTGTTTTAATTAGGCCTAAATAATGGGATCCAAATTATACAGTGCCTCAGGTTTTACTATAATAAAGAAAATAATTTATAAAACACGCAACAATTTCTTAATCAGTGTACAGACAGATATCTTTTTCCCAATAAGTTATCTGTCAAAATAAAGGACAGGTAACGAATAACAAAGTATATGCGTGACAAAAATGCATGCTGTTTTATTAAAGGAATTTTAAAATCTAAATTAAAAATGTATTTGTGACAAATATAGGCCTAATATGTGAGAATATTGACATTTTGCCATATAAATCCATGTAGCCTAGCTCACTAAAATAGGCTACCAACTTCACACCTATTAAAGTCAAGTCAAGTCAAGTCAAGTCAAGTCTGCTTTATTGTCAATTCTTCCACATGAAAATTACACACATTGAATTCAAATCTAAAATATGGTGTAATACTGTGTAGCTTAGAGAAAATATAAGCACGAGCTCATAGGCTTGACATTTATCCTGATTGAATTCGTTCTAAGAAACGCACATAACTTCAATTACTAAAATTTCATCTGTGAATTTAAAATATTTTAACTACAGTGTTTTTCTTTTATTTTCCCTGACTGCAGCAGTCAAATGTAACACATCAGTGAGGCAAAGTTGATGGCTATTTGCAAAAATGTGCTTTGTTGCGCTTGTTTGATAACTTGTGGTTAAAGCGCCACTCAGTGGTCAAAAGCTGCAAATGCACTTTGCAGACATGGTAGGCCACCTACTGTATTACATTAGGATTTAGTGGCTTTAACAAAAGCCATAAATATAAGGTGACCAATTACCAGTAGAGACCAACAGGCCAGGGGCGATTCTAGGACTTTTTTAATGGGGTGACACAGTCTGTCACAGGCAGTTCTAGTTTCATTTTTCATCAATTAATTTCTTAAATTATCCTTTGACTATGTTTTGGCCTGCCATCTACAGTAGTGGCAATTTTTTTTTTGTCCCAATGCCAAACTTAACTTGCCGACCCCTGTCCTACATCAAAGATATGTGAATTCAATGTGAAAAGAGCCACAGAAGTCTTAATGATCCAAAGAACACATTATAGTCTTCTTACAACAGCTCACATTAATACATTCAAATTTTTACACATTCACAAAATATCAGATCAGTTCATGGCCTTAAAATGGCTGTAAAAATTCCCAGATTGGTCTGGTACCTGTAGTCATGTTGTGATTACCAAACAGAACAGAAGAATAGATGCATGACATTGATGATCAAAGAACAAAACGTAAAAGAACACAACAAACAATAATCAAAATAAAGTCATACCTTTAGCAGAGAGAAACAAAATTGGATTTTTCTCATATCAGGCCCAAGGTTTAATGTTACTTCACTGTCAGGGTCCTCCAGATACACATCTATCTGCTCTTCCAACCTGCAAAACAGGAATAATACTCATGTCTTCCACAATAAAACAACTGCATCAACAAAATAGGAATTCCGGCACCAACAGCCATGTGGGCAGCATGCTGACATATAGCGCTGTTTCATTTTGAGTCCCTGCTCGTGGACCGTTCCTGACCATTTCCCTCCTTTCTCTCCCACTTCACTTTCTGTCTAAATACTGCCCTATCGTAATAAAGGCAAAAATACCAAAAAAATAAATAAAAAAAAAAGTGGCATAAGCAACAACTAGGGGCCCCATAATGACTAATAACTTGGGGCAAGGTTAGGACAATTCCAAGGGTCCTGATCAAAGATGTCACCTGATGGGATCGGTGAGGGGGCCCATTGCAAACACAATTCAGGGAGCTCAAGCAAGTTTACTGTCCAGGGGGTCCAGAAACCTTAGCAGCATCTCTGGCAACAACTACCACTGGCTGTGTGGTTTAGTTGTTTCCAGCAATGTAGCAAAGTTAGGGAAAAGGTTTGCTTTATGGAAATGCTACAGTTAACCTCACATGATATCTATCTTGACAAATACTGTAATCAAAGCAAGATGTGAGCAATATCTTTGTGGACATTCCAGGACAGTGTGGATCGTGCATCAGGGAATACCAATGTCATTACAATCCATTACAGAAAAAACACATTAACTTCACATGTGCAATCACATGTTAAAATCACATGTGAAATATATGAAACACATGTATAACATGGTTTTGGAACATTTTCATGGTGTAAATCGTATTTCACATATTTTGCATGTGATTTTAACAAGTGATTGCACGTTAAGTTCATGTTTTGTTTTTTTGTCTTTTTCTGTAAGGAATGGCACCTGTCAAGGGATAAGATAAGTCTGGTCTGATCACTAGGGCTGCAACAAACGATTATTTTGATAATCGATTAATCTAATGATTATTAGACCGATTAGTCAACTAATCATTGATCATTATTGCATAATCATTAGACATTTATTGATTATTCAGCTTTTGCAATTAGTTAAAATATATGTATTCTAACAAATAAATGAAGGTAATTACTTCCACTTTTGAAAGTCATATTATGTAATTACAATACTACAATTAATTTATACAAATAAATATACAATATTTGGCACACAAAATGAGATGAGAAAGAGTAACTCTCTTATTCGCCATTAAATTAGCTACATGAGAAAGTAGCTGAATGACAAATCATTCTGCCTAGTAACATCTCTTTTTGTGAGTCATATGTATAAAAAATAAATAAAGGTAAGTGATAGGATGTTTTATTTTTTGCTAAACATTTTATTCACAACATAATCTCTCTTAAAATACATCATAGGGATATGATAATCAAAACAGTTCTGAGCTAGATCAAACCAAACTAAAACTTTTTTTTTTTTGGATTTACTTTTTATAAAATTTTCAAAAGAACACACACATACAAACAAAACAAACAAACAAACAAACAAAAAAATAAATAAAAATCAATCAAAACTAAACAAAACAGAGATAAGAAACCAATTCTGTCAGCACTACTTGCATAGAAGATGAGTACTTTAGATGACATAGTAATACCCTAGATATGGATACTTCACAATTCAAAGGACATACATCTACATCTCACTACCTAACGAACAGGTCATCGATAGATTTAACAGCTCTTTGCCAGGCCTGTACCATTCTTGGTTTAGCTTTATTAAATCTAGCTAAGGAGCATTCCATCGTAACTATTTGTTGCATATTTAGTAACCACAGTCTTGAGATGTCTGCCTTAGTGTCCCACCAAAGTGCGATTATTGATTTCTTTGCAGCAGTGAAACCCGAAAAAAGAATCCTTTTGTCCACTGTGCCAAGGTTCAAAGAAGAGACATCATTCAGCAAGCACAGGCAAGGATCCGGAGTGATCTTACGGTCAATCAGTTCTTCTAAGTCCCGACAAACTTGAGTCCAAAAATGATTAATTACTGAACATTCCCAAAACATGTGATACATTGTACCAGTTACAGATCTTTGACATATAGTGCAGTTAGGATCAGATATTAATCTCATTCTGTATCGTCTATATGGCGTCGCATATGCTCTATGGATAGTTTTAAAATGAATATGTTGGTGACTCCAATTTCGAGATGTTTCACTCATATCTGACCATACCGTGAGCCAATCAGGACGAAGTCCAGCCTGCTCTAAGTACTTTTCCCACACTTCCTCAGTTGACAAATGTTTACACTGTGTTTTTAAAAGGGAGTTATAAATTTGTGAAACCAGGCCTCTAGACACTTTTCCAGGATCAAACAATCCTGCCAGAAGTAATGTGTTCCATGGAACTCCGTAAGCCTTCATGGCTGATCTCAGTCTTAAATAAAGAAAAAAAGAAGGACCAGGTATGTCAAACAAAGTCTGTAGATTATTAAATGAATATAAACCATCTTTACTATAGATGTCTCCCAGCGGCCCAAAGTGGGCATGTGAAAGGTTTCTTTCCTGTCAATATATTAGTATTATTCCACAGAGGGGAGAGTTTATGAAATTTAGGTACTGTTTCAAACAGTTTCTCTGCTTTTTTCCATACTGTCAAACAATTAGCAATTATAGTGCCAAATTTAACTTTAAATCTCTTGCCTTTTAAATCTGTGTATGGAAGGTCTTGAAGCCTATTAGGCTGTACCAGTGCAGTCTCTATGGATTTCCAAGGCACCCTGCAATTATCGTCCATCCAGACCTTTAAAGCTCTTAGTTGAAATGCCCAGTAATAAAATTTTAAGTTAGGGAGAGACAACCCTCCCATCAATTTAGGACGCTGCAAAGTAGAAGACTTAATTCTAGCTCGTTTATTGTTCCATATAAATTTGGAAATCAAAGATTGGATTTGCTCAAGAAACTTAGGTGGAGGAGAAATTAGAATCATGAAAAATAAAAAATTGAGACGTGGAAGAATGTTCATCTTAACGATAGAAATTCTTCCTTGTAAAGAAAGTGGGAGAGTATTCCATCGCTGTAAATCTTCTGCCACCTTTTGAGAGATTTCCCTATAATTTTTGTGAGTAATTTCTGATAACTTTGCGTACATTTTGATTCCTAAATAGGAGATAACATTGCTTACAGGAATAGAGGGAGGATATTGAACATTAGTGGCAGGTGAATTTAGAGGGAGTAGTGCGGATTATTCCAATTTATTTTATAACCTGCTAAATTCTTAAATTCATTGAACAGGGCAAACACGTGCGAGATTGATATTTTGACGTTGGAGAGGAACAAAAGAATGTCGTCTGCATAAAGTGATATAGAATGTTTGGAGCCATGAACAACAATGGGATATATGGATTTGTGCTCTCTTATGGCTTGAGCAAGGGGTTCTAATTATAACGCAAATAATTAAGGTGAGAGAGGGCAGCCTTGTCGTGTGTCCCTCTGCAATGGAAAAGATGAGGATTGACATGTGCCTGTGATAACAGAGGCCAGGGGGGTTTCGTATAGAATTTGTATCATAGATAAAAATCTTGGACCGAACCCCAAATGTTTCATTACTTCCCACAGGTATGGCCACTCCAGCCTGTCAAAGGCCTTTTCTGCATCCAAAGAGAGCACAGCCCAGTCTTCAGTAAACATTTCTGCCCTTTCCAAAATGTGAAACAATCTGCGGACATTGTCTGCTGCCTAAACGACCCCTAATAAAGCCTGTTTGATCAAAATGAATTAATTTATCCATTACCTTATTCAATCTTAGCGCAAGAGCTTTAGCATATAATTTAATATCTCCACATATCAGTGATATGGGGCGATAGCTGGAACATTCCATGGGATCTTTTCCATCTTTTAACAGTAATGATATAAGAGCAGTCTTTTGATCCCTATGAAATGTTTTATGTTCTACAGCATAGTTTATAGAATCTAATATTAATACTCCTACTGTGTCCCACAAGGCCAGATAGAGCTCAGGGGGGATTCCATCTGAGCCCGGGGATTTCCCTTTTTGAAGATATTTTACTGCCATCACTAACTCCTCCAGTGTTAGGGAGTCCTCCAAAAAATCTGCCAATTGCAATTTTGGTCAAGTAATGCTATTAAGAAAGGATTTGCATTTATGCAAATCTACAGGATTATCAGAAGTGTATAAACTCTTATAAAAATCATAAAATACCTGATTAATTTGTTTGGGCTCTGTTACAATATCACCCTTATTATTTCTTATAGAATTTATTGAGCATTTTGCCTTATTTTTTTCAGTTTCCACGCCAACAACTGAGAAGGTCTGTCTCCCTGAAAATAACATTTTAGTCTGGTTCTATGCACGATGAACTCAGCTTTGTACAAAGACAAAGAATTATATTCCCCCCTTAAAGCGGATATAGTATTACTTCTTTGCTCAGTGAATTGTACTTTTTGTTGTCCCTCCAAAGTCTGCACCTTCCACACAATTTTGAAGAGAAAGCTATACAAAACAAACACTTAAAACACTCCCAAAACACCCATAATAACATCAGAAATTTTTACAATGTGATGTATTAATCTCCAAGAACTCCTTAATCTGTTGATTAATTTGGACCATAAACTCTGTGGAGTGAAGGTAGAATGAGTAATATTGCTAAATATTGGGGAGTGATCAGAGATGAGAATGGGTAACATCGTTATATGTGGAATACTGTTAATCAGAGATGGCGAAACACGATCCTAGAATATGTGTGGTGGCGAGCAGAATAAAAAGAGAAATCTTTCAAATTGTTATTTCTAAAGTGCCATAAATCAACTAAGTTTAAATTAAAGATAAATGTTTTAAATGATGAAAATGAGGGAGAGGATTGTCCTCCAGATGATCGATCCATCACTGGGTCTAGATAAGAATTGAAGTCACCTCCTATAATAAGGGGTATATCAGGAAATTTGCTTAAACTTTTTCCAAGTGAGATAAAAAATGATGTATTAAATATGTTTGGGGCATAGACAGAAGATAAAAGCACCTTAGTATTATTAATTTCAACAAGAGCGCACACACATCTTCCATTCATCAGATTCTCTGTATAGTCTATTGATGTCACGGTTCATGAATGCACCTTCTCCTGCTGGGTTGTTGTTACGTCATGTTAATTGTTTCATGTGGGTGTTACCTCTGATCATCTGATCAGCGGCAGCTGCAGCTCATTACAACAGCCTACTTAATGCCCGGTCTTTCGTCTCTTGTTTGTCAGATCGTTGTGTGAGGTCCGCGTGGTGCATGTCTGTTCGTCCTTCAGCGTTCCTGCTTCATGCTCTGTTTCCTGTTCGGTCGTCTTTGGATTACTGCCATCACTCCCGGATCTATCGCCATCACCACCTCCACCAACGCACTCAAGGAGATCTCTATTGCCATCACCACCTCCACCAACGCACTCAAGTAGATCTACTCACCTGTCTGTGCTGCCGTCGAAGTCCCTGCGTCACTCTCCAGGAGCCATTCACCAGCACCTACTATCAATAAACCTCACCTCACTCTCACCTTCACACCATCTGAGATACCGCAATCAAAATTGATATCTGTAATTTCCTACATACTAAAATTAGAACTCCCTTTGTTTTTGTGTCAGCACATGAGTGCGCTACCAACTTGAATTGTTTATTTTGAAAACGATGGACATCTACAGATTTTAAATGCGACTCTTGAATTAATGATAGGGATACAGATTTACGGTGTAAAAGTTCCAAGCATCTTGTGTGCTTAATAGGAGAATTTAGCCCGCGTACAGTACTAATAATATAGAGCCCCGCCATTCAGACCGAGAGAATAACGTACATTATAGCCGTGACTCTTTTTAGATGGCGATGCAATTAACTTAATTTCCTCATTACCTGATTTCTTCACTTGACGTCCCGTGCATTACAGATACATTTACATAAACACAAGTAACCAGACCGAATTCTCGTAGCGTCCAGACCCATAATGTCTTTCAGTGGAACGTACCATAACTTCCAATCTAGGCAGTCATCTCCTGCACATCATCTTCCCAGAGATTGTGTTGATTTCCCGTCATCGAAGCTGTTGCTGAAGGTTTCTTAAATGGAGTTCAAGGAATCTCCTTGGAGTCAAGGAATTTCTCTGCTTCTTGTGGTGTTTTGAAGACCAGAGGTTGGCCCTGATGTGTCAATTTGAGTTCAGCTGTGTAAACGAGGAATGGCCTGAGACCAATCATCTGGCAATCATCTTCTTTCGAACTTGGCTGAATTCCATCCGCTTTCTCGCCGTCTCGTTACTGAAGTCAGGATAGAAGGATAGGATTCGTTCCTTGTGTTTCACAGGGTAAGCCTCCCTCGCACCTTTCAGAATTGCCTGCCGATCACCGTAATCCAAAAGTTTGAAGATCAAAGTGCGAGAGCGTGAGGCTTCAGTTTCCCTCCTGTTGTAAAGGCAATGTGCTCTCTCAATTTTAATCTCACCACCAGCCAGGGAGGGTATCCACAACGGTAAAAACTTCTTGAGAAACCTCATCGGATCCGATCCCTCTTCAGATTCTGGTAAGCCCACTAGCCTCAAATTCGAGCGGCGGTTCCTGTCTTCCATCTCCATTAATCTTGCGGAGAGTGATGCAATCTGTCTGTCGTGGTCTCTAATATCTTGGTTTTGAGCATGTACAGTGGGTTGGAGGGAATCAAATCGAGAGTTCGCCTTTTGAGAGGATTTACCCAGTTCTTCAACGTCGCGTGCGAGACTGCTGATAGATTCATTCGCCTGCTTGACTTGGCATTTCAGATCTGTTAGTTGTGGTATCACCAAATTATCTACAGCTCCTTTGACCACTGCCTGAACTGCCTTATCGAAGTGCTGTTGTTGTTCTGTCAAGGCCTGTTTAACAGCTCTTAAAATGGCGTCGTTGAGTTATTCGGTTGATAGGCCTAGGATTTCTTTTGGTCTTTTCTTAGTCTGGGAATTTGTACATTCCCTTTTTGTTGCAGATTTTCTAGACGACATTAGTAATCAGATGAGTATGATTCTTAGCACGGAATTCGTTAATATGTTAACTTTATGGGTATTTGAGGACGAGCCTAAAAACTTACAGCCACATCGCTGGTCGAGGTCACGTGACTCCCCCAAACCAAACTAAAACTAAAACAATTTTTTTTCCCACTAATAAAAAGATTTTATCATTAGCTAGCTCCACACTGGAGAGCTGCTTTATAACAGAAAATCAAGTTATAATTCTAACTGAGAGCGACACTGACTCTGGTTTTTCATGGTTAATAAAGTAAAACTGCTTGATTTAAGGCTATCTATTGCATTGTACTGTTATATAAATAATTGTGACATGACTGGACTTTTCTTTACTGGAGTGCCGAACTTCAGAGTTTAAAGTGCTGCTTTCACACAGCGGTCAGTTTTTGTTGTGTTTATTTTGTTATTGAAAGGAAAGCGTGCAGTATATATTTACATATTCATCCAAACGCTGCTCAGCAGCCTCAGGTTCGGATCTGCTCTGTTTGCTCTACTGAAGTAGTCTAAGCCTCAGACGTCACGCCCATGAAGCATTGGCTAAATGTCTGATGCATATGGGACACAAAAGTGGAAACACTTCAGGAGTGTCGAAGTCGTCATCGGATTGGTTGAATTCTACAGGATTTCTGTGAGATGTGTGTTGCGTTTTTTAACGTAATGAAAGCTGCCATGAATTCCAGACCTTCAGCCATCAGTCTGAAGGTCTGGCTATGCGAAAATACTACTGAAGCGCTGTCTTCTTCTCTTGAATTGCATTAGGAGAGCTGAATTACAGTCTTGCGGAATTACAGTTGACAATACAATTTTTATTGTCAACATTGTCGATAATGTCGACTAATCATTTCAGCCCTACTGATCACACAGAAAAGCTATTTTGTAGCTCAAATTGCTGAAAAACGTAATGCTGGCCATGATAAAAAGGTGTCAGAACAGAAAGTGCATCGCAGTTTGCTGCTTTGGGGCTGTGTAACTGCAGACCAGTCAGAGTGCCCATTATGAGCCCTGTCCACCGCTGAAAGGACATACAATGTGCACATGAACAACAGAACTGAACCATGGAGCAATGGAAGAAGGCTGCTTGGTCTGAGGAATCATGTTTTCTTTTAAATAAGTTGCATGTGCGTGGAAAAGATGGCAGCAGGATGCACTATGGAAAAAAGGCAGGCCGGTGTTCTGTCGATTTATCCTACCCTGTCAGATTTTGCTACCTCCCATTATAACAGTGGGTAGTACAATTCAATAACGAAAAATGCTACCTGTAAAGTTTTGGTTTATTTACGTATAAACCTACCACAACCCTTAACCTACCCTTACAGTAATGCAAATACAGTAATTATGTGTTATATTCACGGTTGTAGCTGGAATGGATACAGCTACAGGAAACCAACAAATAATTTTTTCTACCTTATTAGATCGTGTTTTTTCAAAGTCTACATCTACCCCAAACCTAAACATACCCTAACAGTAAAGCAGATACATTTAATATTGTTGTTTAGCATGAGAAAAAGTAAAGTGACTTGTGCTTTCTCGATTTCTGTCACCAATAATTTTGGTTCCTTGACACTGTCGCCTTTGGTTTGCTTAGTTGGGGACACCTTATTTCTGGCAATATTTTCGACTTGATTGCACAGACACTATTTCAAATAAACTGCGATGGATGATGACATCACTGAATCAAATATGAATGAATAAATACTGACTTTAAATGAAAAATTTTGTCTTCTTGCATTATCGGCACACTATTTTCCCATTTTAACATTGTAATGTTGCTTTGACACAATCTGTATTGTATAAAGCACTATATAAATAAAGGTGATGGCAGTGGCCTTTTTCAGCAGGATAATCCACCCTGCCACACTGCAAAAACGTTCAGTAATGGTTTGAGGAACATAACAAGGAGTTCAAGTTGTTGCCTCAATTCGATTGAACCTATGGAATGTGCTCAACCAACAAATCCGATCTATGGAGGCCCCACCTCACAACAAAGGTTCTAGTTCTAGTGTCTAGTCGAGAACTATGAGTTCAGCACACTCTCAGAAGTTTAGTGTATTGGCGAGACGGCGCTTCAGCAGTGGTGGTTCCCGAGTCGAGTGGGTTGCGCACTTCAGGCTGACCCCCTGTCGTGTTGCAAGCTGCCTATTCCCCTGTGCATCTCAGCGCTAAAAGAGCATTTCCTAAAGAGCAAGTTTCTCTAAAAGAGCTCCGCGGGTGTGTCTTTATAAAGATGACGGATCATCCTTATAAGGATGCCATTTCACCTGTGCGTTTCTGGGTGCAGGCACCGGGTGATGGTCACAATCGCTGCCTCACGTGTCTGGGAATCAAGCACACTGAGGTGGCCTTCGTGGATGAGTCGTGTTCCCACTGAGGGAAGATGAACATCTCGGAGCCGCGAACCAGGCTCCGCTACCTTCAGGGGGGCGGAGTCCCATTGTCGCCGCCGCAATTTGGGGCTTGTTCTGGTGGCCGACAGATGAGAACCATTTCAAGCAGTAGTTCGGGCGGTTTGAGGATTACAGTGGTGGCAAACCCCGCTGGGAACCAACCCTCTGGGGACCATCACCCCTCTTGCATCTCCGATTTTCTACCGCCGAGAGGGTAGGCTACTCATTGCCCCACCCCAGTGCCTTTCTTTGTGGAAGTGCATGACGAGCTCACTAGGTCGTGGATAGCACCTTTTACTGTCAGAAACCAGCCAGTAGGCTCCTCGCTGCCCCACTGCAGGTATGGCTGTGGTTCCGCTGGTCCTGCTTGTACGGTTTCTAGGCGCCTGGTCAGCGCTACCCAGCCTGTCTCGCTGGCTTCTGCGGACCATGAGCTATGCGATTCAGTTCGCCTGGCGTCCCCCCAAGTTCAGCGGTATCCACTTCACTACAGTGAAAGCAGCTGATGCCCCTGTTCTACAGGCAGAGATCGCAGTCCTACTGGCGAAGGATGCGATAAAGCTGGTCCCTCCAGACGATATGAGGTCAGGGTCTTACAGGCCTTACTTCATTGTACCCAAGAAAGGTGGTGGCTTACGGCCAATCTTGGATCTGCAAGTTTTGAACCGGACCCTTCATCGGCTACCGATCAAGATGTTAATGCAGAAACGCATCTTAGGATGAGTCCGTCCCCGAGGTTGGTTTGCAGTGATCGACCTTAAGAACACGTACTTTCATGTGTCGATCCTTCTGCGCCACAGACCATTTCTGCGGTTTGCGTTCGAAGGATGGGCATATCAGTACAAGGTCCTGCCCTTCAGGCTGTCCCTGTCTCCCCGTGTCTTCATGAAAGTCATGGAGGCAGCTCTTGTTCCCGCGTTGCCACCGAAATTACCCGGAACAATTGTACCAGGAACTTTTTTCCCCAGGAACTATTTTCCCCCACAGACCTGTTGCTTTCTGCGTTTCCACTGCAGTCTAAAGTACCATGAAGATTAAGCCTGCACATGTTTCTCAATACAATGTACACAAATTTCGGACTTGCATCCTCGGTAGTTCGTGCGAGTTTGACTCGGGAGTGTGATCTCCTGCGGACGAAACGACGAAAGTCCGGTAATTCTGCAAACAACAGCGTACTTGATAACATCAGCTCACCTTGGCTACTGCAATTTTCCTCACTGTATATTTACAATAAGACGAAATATTATATGAAATACCACTGCCTCCTTTCGTTTTCATTTAAACATAATAATAGCCACAGAAATGTACTCCGTTCAGGGAAATGTGTATATATACAGCCTACATTACAATGAAACAAAATATTATATAAATTTCCTCTTTTTATTTTCACTTTAACATATAGATAAATTGAATAAAGACCAAAGATTACTTGTTATATTTGCCCAAAACTAATTATATTTTATGTGTAACCACTAAAGAGATATCAGAGCCAGTGGCAAATGTCATAAGGTCTAGCCGAGTTGAGACTGCTCTAGGCGGATACATGAACACCGAGCTCCCGTTGATCGCGTGGAGCTGATTGTCTCCGAAATCGGCGAAACAGATTTTTAAATGGGTGCTGTCTTTATAAATAAACTGCAGATTTAAGTTTTTATCAACTACATTCTCCCCTGAAATACTTTTAAAACTACATTTCATGACACAATGACAGTAATATTTTGAAAATGATCAGAATAAATGGTGGTTGAAATCACAATGCTGGGTGAACTCAACCAATCAGCGTGTTTAGCGCCCAAGTCCCGCCCCCGAAAGTTCCAGACCTTTGAAAAAGTACTACCTCGCAAGCAGGGAATTTCTGAGAAGCATTTTTCTACCCAGAACTTTATTAAGATCCTGGTTCCTGCGGTGGAAACACACCAAGTTACCAGCCCAAAGTCCCTAGTTCCTGGGTAAAGTTCCAGTGGTGGAAACGCAGCTTTAGAGGGACCAAGTGGTTAAATCCTTCCTGGCCCCCTCTATACCCTCTTGGGACCTGACTCTAGTGCTAAAATCACTACAGCAGGGCCCATTCGAGCCTTTGCATTCAGTTGAGCTAAAGTTTCTTTCATTGAATACTCTGCTCCTGCTTGTAGAGCTGCGGGCTGGGCAAACCCTAACACGTTCGCTAGATTCTATAGCCTTCGTGTAGAGCCGGAATCCTCCTGTGTTCTCATCTCAAATGGGTAGTGGCACCAAGAGGCCCCGGTTAGTGTTGGCTTTCTAAAACTGCTCTAGAGTGTCCGTACTGTAGACCCTGTTGAGATCCTTCATCTCCCTCGGCAGCCGGACGCGGTGGAACGCCAGGCCTTCATGATGAATCCGTGAGAACCGTGGAAGGCTGGGTTCCATATTGAGACCTAAGCGGTACCTAAGCGGTTTTCAAGAGGGTTTTAATCACCTCAAATTTCCCCATATACACCTAAATGGATGCTATATGTGTATTTGCTTCCGAAAACTCCTTCGGGAAGGATGGGGCTTCCGCAGCGTCCCTGTTCCAAGTGGAACGGGTACGTTTTCCCAGTGTTATCCAGTCTCACCCAGTGAGGTAGTGCTTTGGCAATGGTGGGTGGAACTACTTGTTCCGCCCTACACCAAATAGGGTCGCAGGCAGCTCACACAGGGCAATGGAAGAGGTAGCACCCATGGCGCTTTGGTAGGGATCCCAATTTTTCGGTCACCGACGTGACGTCGAGAGTGACCGACTGAAAGGGAACATCTCAGTTACGTATGGTAACCTTCGTTCCCTGAAGGAGGGAACGGAGACGTCACGCCCTGTTGCCACGTTTGCTGTACCACCACTGAGCAGCCGGGTCACTCAGCGAAAACCTGGTATGCATTGCACCTGCTGCCTTATACTCACGCTGTGATCAGTTGCAGCTGGATGCAATAATTGCATCCCAATGTGCATTGGCTCATTTAGTTTACACTCAAAGTAGATTGGTGTTGAAGCAATATCCCCAATTCGTCGGTCACCGACGTGACGTCTCCGTTCCCTCCTTTAGGGAATGAGGGTTACCATACGTAACCGAGACATTCTTTTGTATTGCAAACATGATACTTAACTCCCCGGACACCACAGCATAAATGAGCTGTCAGTGGAACACCAGCTTCCTGACAGACAGGCAGCAGCTAGTGAGGCTGGGAAAACTCACATCCAACATCTGCACCATCAGCACTGGAGCTCCACAGGGCTGCGTTTTCTCCCCACTGCTCTTCTCTCTGTTCACAAATGACTGCACCTCTAAAGACCCCTCTGTCAAGCTCATGAAGTTTGCAGATGACACCAGAGGTTGTACTTCCTTCGTCAACTGAAAAAGTTCAACCTGGCATAGGCAAAGATGACACAGTTTTACTCAGTTGTTATTGAGTCGGTTCTGTGCTCTTCTATAACTGTCTGGTTTGGGTCAGCCAGCAAATCAGATTTAAGAAGACTGCAACAGACTGTTGGGACAGCAGAAAAGATCATTGGTGTGCACCTGCCCAGTCTTCAGGACTTGTACAACTCCAGAGTGAAGAAACGGGCAGGTAACATCATCAAAGACCCCTCTCAGCCCGGACATCGATTCGCTACAGGAGGCATTGTTCACCCTCCGAAACCGTGTGAGATACTTTTTTTTAATGGATGGGCACTTTTTATTTAACTTCTTTTGGACTGAAGCACTGCAACACCCGCTGAGTGTCAATAAACATCTTGAAAGATTAAAAACACTTTTTTAATATAACTCACACTGGATTCGTCTGAAAGAAGAAAGTCATATACACCTAGGATGCCTTGAGGGTGAGTAATTTATGGCCTACTTTTCATTTTTGGGTGAACTAATGAATAAATGTGTTGGAATAATATCAGTTGAAGACATTTTAATTGCTTAGTGTGTTTTTGAAGAGAATCTATGGAAGTTGGATCAAATTCACTAAAAGATGATGTACAGGCAGGAGGAACTGAGGGATCATAATCTGCAGGGAAAATAAGCTGTCTGATATCACTTATTTTATTTGTGAAGTATCTAAGAAAACTTTCACAAGCTATAGCTGGTTCACCTATAAATCTTTAACAGATTTATAACAGAATTTAATGTGGAAAAAAGAATCCTAGGTCTATGTCAATTTCTGATAGCCGGTCAGAGAAGTATGTAAGATTTCAGAGACAGATGTAACTTGTCTTTTTTCCACTTTTTCATCATTTGACCTGAGAAAGAGCAGGTAAACATCACAGGCTTGTGATCGGAAAAGCTTAACTCACAGATTTCTAGATCACCAATAGAAAAACCATCTACCAAAACCAGGTCCAGTATATGGCCTAATGAATGTGTAGATCCTTTAACCATTTGAACCAAATCAAAAGAGTCAATAAGAGTAATAAAAATTCTTTGCTAGGGGAATAGTATCACAGCAAATATGAATATTAAAATCCCCAGCAATCAAGAGTCTGTCAAATTGTGTAACAATTACTCTTCCTCCTCCCCCTCCAAAAGAAGCAAATTCATTGATAAAATCGTCTCAGGTTACGAATGTAACCATGGTTCCCTGATTAGGGAATGAGACACTGCGACCTCTAGGGGTCGCTATGGGGAACGCCTTGTCGTGACCCGTGTCTGAAGCATACATTGAAAAAAACACCAACATGTTGGCCGGCGACAGCCCCTGACGTCACTACCGGTGCGACTATAGATAAATAGGCACCGGGAGAACACGTCATTCACTTCTTCGTTTGAAGCTTGTGTCCGAAGCATGGCAGGAAGCTAGAGGACGCAGTGTCTCATTCCCTACTCAGGGAACCATGGTTACATTCGTAACCTGAGACGTTCCCTTTCAAGGGAACTTCGAACTGCGTCCTCTAGGGGTCGCTATGGGAAACAGTATACCCACGCCACCATGCTGAAGGGAGTGTAGGCCAGAATCATGGCGAGCACTAAGTACCAACTTCTACCATTTCCATGGGAGTTGCACCTGGGACGTTAGACGGCTGTCCGTGACACTATCCCTTATTGGGCCTAGGCTACATACCCAACTTACCTGTTAGGGCCTCGACCCAGGGTAGAGCTCAAGGCTTGGAATCAAGAAAGATTCCTTTAACCCTCTGAGGTCTAGGGGGTTTTGGGGGCCTGGAGATATTTTGACATCCCCTGACTTTTGTGCTTTTTTCAGTTGCTTATAAATAGATACATAGCTAAAGTCTAATAACACTGTAATCAGTACAAACTGGGCTACAATAATACGTAAATAGCATGTATGTACATGATTGTGTTTTTGAGAAAACAACGTTTATGCATGGTTAGTAAAAAACTAAAATTTTGAAGTCACTGAAATAAGGTCATAAAACACATACAGAACATTTGTTCACAAGACTGTCAACCCTGGAGCTTGTAACCTAGAATTTTTGCTTCAAAATGATGTGAAAATCATCTTCACTCACAGAAAACAATAGATTAATTTAAAATTTCTAGGAGACTTTTTGTTTCAAAAGGGCATATGCGAGTAGGGGTCAACTATCATGAATATTTGTGTGATTCACACCTGAGAAGACAAAGGCTCGCATAATGAGCTGCATAATGAGCCTTTCAGGCAGGGGAGTGACTGAGAGGGAAGAGTTACAAGAAAGAATGTGAGGACAAAATAAATGTATATATTTTTAGGTTTGTAGTTTATTTAAAATATATTTAATTATCCAACAAAATAACTTGAGATTCACTAGCGAGTGCAGTTAAACAATTTATTAGGAACAATCAAAGCTGACTTTCAAAGCTGAATTTTTAGCATCATTACTCCAGTCACACAATCTTTCAGAAATCATTCTAATATTCTGATTTGTTACTCAAAAAAACATTTAATATTTTTTTTGATTAATTGAAAAAACATCATTTTTTCTAAAAATTAAAATAACATCAACCATCACAACATTACTAAATAATTTATAAAAACAAGTATACAAAATAATACTGAACCTCAGCTTTTAAATGTATATATATATATATATATATATATATATATATATATATATATACATACATATACTGACTCCCAGCTTTTAAATGGTATAGTGAATATTGTTACAGTTGGAGTAAGACTGGAGTAATGATGCTGAAAATTTAGCTTTGATCACAGGAATATATAAAATTTTAAAATATATTCAAATAGAAAGCAGTTATTTTAAATAGTAAAAATATTTCACAATATTACTGCTTTAGCCAACTTTCTGTATTTTGGATCAAATAAATGCAGGCTCATGTGTCATGTTAAAATATAAAAATGAACGTCACATACCTACTCATGTTTATCTCTGCTGGGTCAAGCCGCTTCGTTCTTCTTTCTGAGGTGATCCAAATTTTATTTCTCTCAGCGGTCTTATTGAGGTGAATTCCTCTCAGCGTGAAGCGAACAGTAACATTTAAAAAACGTGAAGTACAGTCTCGCTGCGTTGTTTGCTCTGATGAGGGTGGTTACCCGCCGCGAGCTTCACGTGGACGCTTATAATAACAATAGCATTAGATATAATGAAGGGAGACGTGAAAGACAGACATCGCGTTGTTTTCATATGTATAACTTCTTCACAGAATATTTGTTTTTGGTAGCACTTGCTTAGTTTAAAAGTAGACATGTCAAGCTTTCTATAGATATATTCCTCATGTCTCTGTGTTGAGTATTCACTGAGTTACAGTTCATTTTAATGACACGCTTCTAAATAAAGATCACCGCAGACCAAGGCTGCAGACTGTCAGGATAGGCACTGGAGGCAGAGGTAAGTGAATTCAACACCAAGTTTATTTTTCACAATACTAGTGCAAGGTGAATAGCAGGTGATAGCAGGTGCGGATTCTGTGAAGATCACTCCGTGAGCGGTGGGGTTCAGGTGAGTACGTTCAGAGACGAAAGGTCAATCCCGGGTAACTAATGCTCGTCCTATTCCTTCGGTTTAGGAGAAGATATGTGCAGCGAGCTTGCCCGGCACACATTTGAGACACTGGAGATCGAAGGGGAATCAGGAAACTAAGGTTTATCAGGAATACTGGAGACAGTAGCACAAGGACACAGAGGTTAGTTTTCAAAAGTACGTATACGTTACGTCATGGAGCTCTTCGGATGAGAGGCAGGCTGAGGACGGAATCATGAGGTCTGTTCCTGTTGGAGGCTTGACGGTGAACTGAACTTGAGGTGAGTGTTTTATAGTGCGTCGATGAGATCGCTGATAGTGAACAGGTGAGGGTGATTGGTACTCAGGGGAACGTGAGCATTGTGGATTGGCTGGGACCGGGCTTGCCAGGTCCCTGACACTACCCCCCCTCCAGGGTCCGTCGTGGGGGTCTGCCTCAGGGCCGTGGAGCGGGTCTCTCTGGATGCTGGGCATGGAACTCTGTAAGCAGATTGGAATCGAGGATATCTTGACGAGGTACCCAACACCTTTCCTCTGGTCCATAATCCTCCCAGTCCACTAGGTACTCTCTTCGCCCACCACGACTTCGGGAGTCCAATATCTCTCTTACAGTGTAGATGGGCTCGGTGTCAATAGGTGGTAACGGGGGGTTGTCGTCAGGGACCGGATCTGCAGAGGGAACAGATACAGGTAAGTGATGGGGTTTCAACAAAGAGACATGAAAGGTGGGGTGTATTCGGTACTGTGTGGGTAACTGGAGTCGGTAGGTAACTGGGTTGATCTGCCGTTCCACTGGGAATGGTCCGATGTATTTTGGGCTCAACTTCCGACATGGTTGTCGTAAACGATTGTCTCGGGTAGAAAGCCATACCAGTTGCCCTGGCTGGTAGGTAGGAGCTTGTTGACGGTGAATATCTGCAAAGTGTTGGTGGCGATTTACTGCTCGCTGAAGGTGGTGGTGTGCCTGGTTCCAAACCCTCTCACTGTTCCGGAACCAGGCATTCACTGCTGGGACCTCGGATGGCTCACCGGACCAGGGGAACAAGGGTGGTTGATAGCCTAGGATGCATTGAAAGGGGGTCAGGTTGGTGGATGTCTGTCGTAGGGAGTTTTGGGCATATTCTGCCCAGACTAGGTAACGGTTCCAGAGGTTTTGGTTACGGTGGCAAAAGGTCCTGAGGAAGCGGCTGATGTCCTGGATCTTGCGTTCCGTTTGTCCGTTTGCCTGTGGGTGGTAGCCGGAAGTGAGGCTTACTGTGACTTTGAGTAGAGCGAGAAAAGACTTCCAAACCCTTGAGATAAACTGGGGCCCTCTGTCCGAAACAATGTCTTCTGGAATGCCAAAATTACGAAATACATGATTAAACAGAAGTTCTGCTGTTTCAAAGGCTGTGGGTAGGCCCTTCAGGGGAATCAGTCTACATGCTTTTGAGAATCTATCTATGGCTACAAGGATGCAGGTATTACCATCAGAAGCTGGGAGGTCGGTGACGAAATCCACTCCAATGTGGGACCATGGACGATGAGAAATTGGTAATGGGAGCAGTTTTCCGGTAGGTAAGTGTCGAGGTACTTTGGTCATGGCGCAAAGGGCACAGCCTTGGATAAATTCCTTGATATCCTCTTGCATTCGAGGACACCAGTATTTACGCTGAAGAGCGGTGAGTGTCTTGCTGACTCCGGGATGACCTGTTCCCACAGATGCGTGAGCAGAGTAGATGAGGGACGTACGGTGATCTTCAGGTACGTAGATCTTACCCGCGGGACACGGGGGTGGAACTGGCTGGTGTCGTGATTGCTCTAGAAGCAGTTCATCTAGATCCCATTGTATGGGATTGACAAAAAGCCGAGTGGGGATGATGGGTTCTGGCTCTTCCGGGACTTCTTCATGGGTGTGGAGGCGTGACAAGGTATCGGCTCTGGTGTTCTTGGATCCGGGGCGGTAGGATATTTTGAAGTGAAACCGGGTAAAGAACAGGGCCCACCGAGCCTGGCGAGGATTGAGTCTTTTTGCTTCCCTTAGGTATTGGAGGTTTTTGTGGTCTGTAAGCACGAGAAATGGTTGCCTGGCTCCCTCTAACCAGTGCCTCCATTCTTCCAGAGCAAGTTTCACTGCAAGGAGTTCTCGATTGCCAATATCATAATTTTTCTCGGCCGGGGATAATTTCCTCGAGAAGAAGGCACAGGGCATGGGTTTCGATGCGCTCTCGGAGTACTGGGAGAGGATGGCTCCTACGCCTGTGGTAGAGGCGTCTACTTCCACAATGAACTTCTTCTCGGGGTCTGGGTGCTGAAGCAAAGGGGCTCTGGTGAAGGCGGTCTTTAACGCCTGGAAGGCCTGTTCTGCTTCTGGGGTCCATTGGAGTGTCTTTGGTTTTCCTTTGAGGAGAGATGTAAGTGGTGTGGTTATCATACTGTATTGGTCGATGAAGCGGCGATAAAAGTTTGCGAAGCCAACGAACCTCTGAAGATCCTTGATGGACTTTGGAGTCGGCCAGGATGTAATGGCTTCGGTTTTCCTGTCGTCCATCTTAACCCCTTTTTCACTGATGTGGTAACCCAGGAATTCAATAGAGGTCTGGTGGAAGACGCATTTCTCGGCCTTTACAAACAGGGAGAATTTCCTAAGCCGATGGAGCACTTGGGAAACGTGATGCTGGTGTTCACTCTCGTTGCCGGAGAAGATGAGTATATCATCTATGTAAACAAGGGCAAAACGGTTCAGGAACTCTCTGAGGACCTCGTCCATGAAACTCTGGAACACTGAAGGGGCGTTTACTAGACCATACGGCATTACTAAATACTCATAGTGCCCTGCAGGGGTGATGAAAGCCGTCTTCCACTCGTCTCCCTTCCGTATTCTGATTTAAGTTGTATGCGCTTCTTAGATCCAGTTTTGTGAAGATACGGGCGTCACGGAGTTGTTCTAGGGAGGATGGTATTAAGGGAAGCGGGTAACTGAATTTAACCGTGATCTTGTTCAGGGCTCTATAGTCAATACAAGGTCGTAAGCCTCCATCCTTCTTTGGAACGAAGAAGAAACTAGCGGCAGCCGGTGAGGTAGAAGGTCTAATGTAACCTTGTTTCAACGCCTCTTCGACGTATTCTCGCATGGCTTCTTGTTCCGGGATGGACAGGGAGTAAACTCTACCCTTGGGAATGGTTTCTCCAGGGACGAGATGTATGGCGCAGTCCCAGGGTCGATGTGGCGGTAACTTGGAGGCTGCAATGGGATCGAAGACATCTGCGAAAGAGGCATAACATGACGGGACATTGACAGACAAGTTTTCTGTGGGGCTCTCAATGGAAGTAGAATTCATTGACAGGGGAACAGGGGAATCATTAGCGGCTTGTGCGGGGAACCAGTGATTTATGGCTAGGCAGCTGCAGCCCCAGTTCAGAATTTTTCCCGTATAACCCAATCTATGGTGGGTTGATGCTGAATGAGCCAAGGGCGGCCTAGAATTACATCTGCTTGACTATTAGCGAGAACAAACGGGGTAAAGGATTCAGTATGGGTATTGTCTACACAGAGGGTGATTGGTGCGATCTTGAAAGTCACATACCCCTTGTTGATCTTCTCTCCGGTTACTGCATGGATGGAGTACGGTTTTTCGGTTTGAATTCTCGGGAGATGGTGGGTCCTGACGAGTTGTCCCGAAATTAAGTTGCCCGCCGATCCAGAGTCCACAATGGCGGTGGCTGCCACATTGATATCCCCAGACCTCAGAGTTACACATATGGTGAGTGGGGTTGATACAGAGAGGTTAGGAAGTACTGGACTCACCAATAACCGTGGGGGATGCGAAGGACAGGTTCGTACGAAGTGTTCTCCACTGCCGCAGTAGAGACATAGTTTGAGGTCTCGTCGGCGATTTCGTTCTTCCGGTGACAATCGTTTGCCTTCTCTCTGCATTCGTTCAGGTTGCGGTTCCGGGATTTTCTCAGGTAGGTTCGGATGCGAAACAGGAGTTGGGGCGTGAGTTTCCTGGTAACAGGACTGGGATCTCAAGTGAACTCGGAGGGCTTGTTGCATGAATTTCTCTAATCCCAGATTATCGTTGGATGCGTAAGAAAAATGGCCTCTTCCATTTCTACTTGATCTCTGTATGGAGATCAGGAAGAAATGGAAGGCTCACCTGAGCTGGAGGGCTATGGCCAGAAAGATAACGCACACAAATGCATGCAAATTGCCCCCTCAAGGACATTGCGTGCATGCTTTTAGCCCAAACAACAAACGCAGAGATTGTGTGTGTCATCGGGTATCAAATAACGATGACATGGATGCACACATCCTCTAAACATTAATTGCTTGCTTTGCAAGGAGGAAGTCTTAATAGACTTACATCTTAAGAGAAGATGCTTCCCCCATGGAGAGATAGCATGGCAGCTTCTCCTTAACAGGTAGCATCTTCTCATAATCATTCTCACGCATCCCCTCGATGCTGGCATAACTAGTATGCTGGAATCTGTGGATGCGGATGATAATGATTTTTTAATTTTTTTTTTTTTAAGCCGGAGTGCAGCATAAACAAAAGGAAATTACTGGTAGGTAGAAATTTCCCGTCAGATCCTTTACATGTTCTCACCGTGACACAATGTGCAGCATGCATTCAGGTCCCGTGGGAGTTAAACACGCTCCGCCCACTCGCTAGATTACCACAGGAATCAAGTGCGAGCAAAAACTGCGTATGCATCGCTATTCCCGCGAGAGGCGAACGCACTCATGCAAATGTTGCTACAAACTCTAGTAAATAGTGAAACACTCACATCCCCTCAGAGTCTTGCGAATGCGTCACAATGAGCGCAGCAGAGCGCATCTAACTCCCTCGAGAGCTGAACGCTTGCGCTCGCTCCCCACTACACACACACACACACCACAGTATGCGAGCCATGTGAACTGCAGGTATCAGAGCACAGCCTCTGGCGAGAAACATGCACTCCTAGACGCTGTACACTTCAAACAAAACGGTCAATGAAGACGAAGAAGAGAATGACGTGTTCTCTGGCACCTATTTATCTATAGTCGCAATGGTAGTGACGTCAGGGGCTGGTGCCAGCTAACTTGTTGGTGTTTTTTCAATGTATGCTTCAGACACGGGTCACGATGAGGCGTTCCCCATAGCCACCCCTAGAGGACGCAGTTCGAAGTTCCCTTGAAAGGGAACCTTATTTAATTTCAATGGATGATATACAACAGCAATTGCCAGATTTTTGTCCTAATTCAGATAAATCATTGTACTTCAAAACTGGAGAACATCCAAACCTGCTTTTAAATGCTATACCACCACCCTTTCCAGTAGTCATTGGACAGTTTATAAAAGTACAATTTGAAGGCACAAGATCCGAAAAAGGACTCAAATCACCCGCAGTAAACCAGGTCTCAGTCACAAATAAAAAATCCAAATCATCTGAAGTGAAAAAATCATGTAGAATAAACGTCTTTTTTATCAGAGTTTAAGCATTTACGAGGGCCATCTTGACCTGCGCTGACTCACCAACCGGCTATGCCACACGACTCAGTGGATGAAGATTTCCGTGATTAACTCTTCTTCATCGCAAATGAAAAGACAACCATTGCTGAAGAGAGTTATGTGAAACATTCAGGATTACTGGCTGAACACATTGATGAATAAACTCCAGGGATCGCGGCAAAATAGAATGGCCCCTGTCCAACCCAAAAACAGAGTAATCCATGCAAGGGTAATGCGCGGGTAACCTTGCTAAACATAGTTTTAGCTTGACTGAAATTCCTCCCCACTTTCCACTCTGTCGGCAGCTTTTCCTCCCTCGGAAATCCCATGGCGAATGGTGCAAGCAGGCAGGTATAGACATTATAAAAAGTGGAGGTGGACATTTAAAATTAAATCCCCCCAGAATAGTGCTCGATAAAACTTCAACTAAGCCCCTTATATAAAGGAGCATTTGAGCAGTGCACAAACAATTTGAGTCATAAAGGAGCTTAAACATAAAACATACAGAACAGATAGCAGATGGCCAGCCTTGCTTTTTTCATTAAAGCTATTTTGACAGCACAAGTGGGATTAGGCATGTAGTTTTACACAAGATGAGGAATGTAGTTTAAATATTGTGGCTGATCAGGGTATAGTCCTTATGTTTTCTTATGCTCCTTGTTTAGTCTTTTTCTTTCTTTGATGTTAAGTCAGCATACATCTTTTCCTTGGTTTCCCACATTATGCTATTCATGGTGATTACTATATCATTAAAATAATAATCTGCATTTGGAGTTTACCTGACATTACCTTCCTGTAAAAACAAAATGACACAATGTTGTGATATCTTAAGTGAAAGTGAAGTAACGTGTGGCCAAGTATGGTGACCCATACTCAGAATTTGTGCTCTGCATTTAACCCATCCAAGTGCACACACAAACACACCATGAACACACACCCGGAGCAGTGAACAGCCATACTGCTGCAGCGCCTGGGGAGCAGATGGGTTTTAGATGCCTTGCTCAAGGGTCCCACCTCAGTCGTGATATTGAGGGTGGAAGAAAGCGCTTGTTATTCACTCTGCCCACCAACAATTCCTGCCAGACCTGAGACTCGAACCTGCAACCTTTGGGTTACAAGTCTGACTCATAATGTAGCTGTCAAGAATCCCTGCTCTTTCATGTTTGTGTGAGCTTTTCATGAACAACTGGATTAAATACCAGTAGTCCGATTGTTAATTTTGGCTCTCTATTACAATTGATTGCCATTTGGCGGGTAATCTAACCATGTAAATATAATTTGATTATTTGTACTTTTTTCTTTTTTTCTACCAGTGCTATTTTTCAGTCTGATTATTTAGTCCAGCATTTAGTCTGTTACTACCCAATACTGATTCCAAGTAACGCAACTAATGAGAGAAAAAAAAAAAAAAATTCAATGTTAAATTTCTGTTGAGGAAAAGCAAAGTTTTTTTAATTTATTGCAGTTAGTAAGCTGACCTATTGATAAACTATTGCAAAAAGACACTTCAAACATTAGCTTTTTGTGGCCTGAATGTGGCAACTAGATTTAAAGAGGTGTTTGTATCCAGACATTTTAACTCTAGACTTCCCTAATACTGGGTAAGTAACATTGAGTATGAAAAGCATCTACACATGAAAACTGTAAACAAAACATTGGTCTTGAATGTCATAGTCCTGAAGTCCATTCAGACGTAATAAAAATTTAAATGGTTGTATGGATGTTTGCAGCCTTATGATAAAAAGCCCTTCTTTTAATTATAAAGTATTCTAAATATTTACTTGCATTTGGGGTTTAGGCTATGAAAAGTATGCATAAATTTAGAATGCAGATCACCTCTACTGACTGTGGGACATAGTCTGCACCAGTGTTGGGCAGTAATGTGTTAATGTAATTTGATTACATTTTTAGTAACAGAGTAATTTAACGCATTCTAATTTTCAAAATAGTAATTAGAGTATAGTAAAGCCGAGGTCTCTATACCTATCTATCTGGCACGTTACATTGCCGACAGAATGTGGTGTTTTATAATCTAGAGATTGTAAAATGGATGTAGCACATGCACTGTCGAGTCAAGTGCCAGTGGATAAGAGACCTGCTCCTGCGAGACCCAATGCAACAGCACAGGACAAGATGGGCGAGCGATGGTTCAGGAGGGCAGACACTCGTGTGTGTGTGGGATGTCGGAGAATAAAATGATTCACGCGACTCCCGCAAAATAGAAATATCTAAAAATAGAATATCTAAAACAAATAAATTGTTATTCATCTATTGCACAAAAGCATCATAAAGTAATATAAAACTATGACAGTGTAAACAGGAAAAAAACGCATGCATTCGAATATTTCAAGATCGGTTTCAGGCCTCATTCATATGTGAAAAAAAATCGGATCTAAATCAGATATGTGCCAATGCGACTGTCATGTAAACAGGCAGATCAGATTTTCTGAGGCATTGCGTTCTGTACTTCATTAAAACTGTGACAATTTGGTACTTCTTTGCGGTTTAATGACGTCATAAGTGACCGGTGCTGGCAAAATGAGTGTAAATTCGCACGGGCTATTTTGAGCTACAGGCAAAAAAAAATAAAAATAAATGAATAACCTTTTTTACCTTTTCTCCGCTCGCTTCTCTTACTGAATGTCATCCGAAGTGCGTGAATATACATTTACATTTAGTCATTTAGCAGAGCTTTTATCCAAAGCGACTTACAAATGAGGACAATGGAAGCAATCAAAATCAACAAAAGAGCAATGATATACAAGTGCTATAACAAGTCTCAGTTAGCTTAAACACAGTACACGTAGCAAGGGCTTTTAACCCTCTGGAGTCGATTAACGCGTATACGCGTTTTGGGGTATTTTCTCCTGATAACCCCGAAAAGAACTTAAATTACACTTTCAGTTTTGATCGTACAGATAAGTGCAATACATCAATCGAATCTGTAAGGGGCCTACTTTTTTTTTGTATACAGACATAATAACAACAAAACTTTGTGCACTTATAAAATAAAGATAACAAACCAGGAGTTCTGTCTGCAGCCTTTGTCTGCGCTGATCTTCAGATACAAATGCGTCATTAAAATGAACTGTAACTCAGTGAATACTCAACGAAGAGACATGAGAGAGATATCTATAGAAAGCCTGACATGTCTACTTTTAAACTAAACAAGTGCTGCTGAAAACAAATATTCTGTGATAAAGTAATCCATATGAAAACAACGCGATGTCCGTTTTTTCACGTCTCCCTTCATTATCTTCTAATGCGACCACGCCCCCCGCGCCGAGCGCGCTTTTGAGATTCAAATGTTTCACTGAAGCGCGCGGCTTTTGAATACGCCCACACAACAGAAGACAACGCAGCGAGACTGTTCTTCAAGTTTTTATTATTTTACTGTTTGCTTCGCGATGGGAGGAATAAGACATAATTCACCCCAAAAAGATGTGATGTGGTTGAGGATTTGAGATTTGGATTTCCTCAGAAAAAAAATGAAGCACTTTATTCAGCAGAGATCATAAACATGAGTAAGTCTCTTTTTATTGATTTATATACTTGTACTAGTTTTCACATAACGTGTAAACATTTTACTAGTTAGACTTTTTCCAAAGACTTTTTCCAAACTATAATTCCTGACTAAATGTATAATCAAGTGAAATATTATGAAGTTTCAATAACAATATACACTACTATACCATTCAAAAGCTTGATGTAAATAATATAAATGTACCAATAAATGTAACTGTAACAAATGTAACAATCATTGCTGTTCTTTCAATTTATCACCCCTAAAAACCTAAAAAAAAATATTCTCAGCTCTTTTCAACATTAATAATAATAATAATAATAATAATAATAATAATAATAATAATAATGATAATAATAACAATAAATGTTTTTTTGTAGAAAATAAGATTGTTAAAAGGATTTCTGAAGGATTGTGTGACTGGAGTAATGATGCAAAAAATTCAGTTTGAAAGTCAGCTTAGATTTTTCCTAATAAACTGTTTAACTGCACTCACAAGTGAATATTAAATTATGTTGTGGGATAATTAAATATATTCTAAATAAAACTACAAACATAAAATTATATAGATTTATTTGTCCTCACATTCTTTCTTGTAACTCATCCCTCTCAGTGATACAGGTGACTGAATGGCTCATTATGCAGCTCATTATGCAGGCCTTTGTCTTCTCAGGTGTGAATTCATGATAGTTGACGCCTACTCGCATATGACTTTTACCAACAAAAAGTGTCTTAGAAAATTTAAATCAATATATTGTTTTCTGTAAGTGAGTAAACAAGATGATTTTCACATCATTTAGAAAAAAAAATTCTAGGCTACAAGCTCTAGTTCTCAAAATATCTGGGAACCAATTTTCTGTATGTGTTTTATTGCCTTATTCAAGTGATTTAACATTTTTAGTTTTTCACTAACCACGCATAACATTTTTTTTTCTCAAAAACACAATCATGTACATACATGCTGCTCACATATTATTATAGCCTAGTTTGTGCTGATTACAGTGAGATTAGACTCTAGCCATTTAGATATTTATAAGAAACTGAAAAAAGCACAAATGTCAGGGCATGACAAAACTTCTCCAGGCCCCAAAAATACCCTTAGACTCCAGAGGGTTAAATAATATAATTAATAAAAAGAAAAACAGATAGAAAAAGAACAGAGCAAGCTAGTGTTGGAGGTCTTTTTTTTTTGCTTTTGTTAATTGTATAATAAATGAAAAGAAAACAGATAGAATACAAAAAGATTAGAAAGCTAGTTAGATTATTATTATTATTCTTTTTTAAGAATAGAATTAGAATAGTCAGTACTAAAGTTAGAGGGTCAAATAAAGATGGAAGAGATGTGTTTTAATCCGATTCTTGAAGCTGGCTAAGGACTCAGCTGCTCGAATTGAGTTGGGCAGGTCATTCCACCAGGAGGGAACATTTCATTTAAAAGTCCGTAAAAATGACTTTGTGCTTCTTTGGGATGGCACAATCAAGCAACGTTCACTTGCAAAACGTAAGCTTCTAGAGGGCACATAAGTCTGAAGTAATGAATTTAGGTAAAGGGGTGCAGAGCCAGTGGTGGTTTTGTAGGCAAACATCAATGCCTTGAATTTTATGCGAGCAGCTATTGGTAGCCAGTGCAAATTGATAAACAGAAGTGTGACGTGTATTCTTTTCGGCTCATTAAAAATTAATCTTGATGCAGCGTTCTGGATTAATTGTAAAGGTTTGATAGAACTGGCTGGAAGAGCTGCCAAGAGAGCATTGCAATAGTCCAGCCTAGACAGAATAAGTGCTTGAACAAGGAGTTCAGCACAACGGGAATCAAATCACTATCTTTCCTGACTACACAGCCAGCGTTGCTAAGGCAAGAGCGGCCTTCGATGATGTCAGGAGAGCTCTCCGGGGTCGACAAGGCGTGCGGTATGGACTGCTTTTCCCGGCCAGATTTCGAATTTCGCATGACGGAGAAGAAAAAGAGTTCCGGAATGCGTCTGAGACGATGGACTACTTGAAGAGGAAAATTATTTCAGACCCGACCTGATGTTTGACATGCTAACCTAACTTCGTCAAAAGGATTGCAGTAAGTATCAGAGCCTTACTCATGTTAACAATTAAATTTACTCAGTTGCTTTTGTTCAGCTGACCATGACTGTTATATCTGAAGAAAATATTTTATGAACGTCCTAATGGCCAAACCATCCCACAGATAGGGGTCTACTAGTATAAACAATGCTGTTGTTATAATACTTTTGTTCTGAGATTTGTTGGTTCTGTGGGAGCCTGTGTGATGGTTTATTTAATCTCATGGACTCCTTTGTTAATTTTTGCACAGGTAATTGCTGGCACATGTTTTGGAGTTTCAAGAACATTTACTGTAGTTCTATCTTTACATATCTCATTGTTTTCCTGAGATCTGCCACTGTTAAAAAAGTGATGGAAAAATGCCTCCACCATATTATCTAACATGTTGGTTTTAAAAGGCATAACACCTATGTACTGTATGGCCCCAGGTTTTTTTTTTTTATTCATATATTTTTTTATTTGATTTTTTTTCTCTCTGGATGGTATACCGCAATGCAGGTTTGCCCTTATTTTCTGTATATATTTATATTTATAATTAATAATGGGATCTATAAAGGTTATAAGCTATAATGTCAATGGCCTTCACAGCCCTATGAAGAGAAAAAAATATTCTAAAACAAACTAACTGTCAAATAGCTTTCCTGCAAGAAACTAATCTCTCTGACGCAGAACATGAGAAATTAAAGAGATCATGGGCAGATAAAGTGTACTTTTCCTCTCTTCCATCAGGGAGAAAGAAAGGAGTGTCTATCCTAATACATAGGCAGGTAAATTTCACCTTAGAAAAGACTCATAAGGATGCAGAGGGAAGATTCATTTTAGTAAATGGCTCCTTAGATGGCATTAATGTTTCACTTATGAACGTGTATGCACCGAATGAGGACAGGCCTGCTTTTATTAAAAAAGTTTTCAATGTTATTACACAGTATAGCACTGGAATATTATTAATGGGAGGAGACTTCAATTGTATTATGTCACAACATTTTGATAGACAACCCAGCTCTACTACCTCACTCTCCCGAATGAGTAGGATGTTAAAATACCAGTCGTCTTAATTTGGACTTGTAGATGTGTGGCGAAGCAAATTGGCAAAGGATCTGGATGAACCTATTAAAGAAAGTGAAATAATTGAGACAATCTCTATGCTAAAGAATATTAACAGTCCAGGACCCGACGGATACATAAATGAATTCTATAAAAAATTTTAAAGAAATAGTTTCTCCACTCTTATTAAGAGCATATCATTATGCACTGCAATCTGGTACAGTGGCACCTTCGTGGATGGATACAACCATTGTTGTGATTCACAAAGAGGGCAAAGATCCTACCGAATGTCAGTCATATAGGCCTATTTCATTGTTAAATAGTGATCTACGAATATTGACTACCATTCTTGCCAAAAGGGTAAATAAATTAATTAGACAAATTATACATCCGGACCAAACCGGATTTATCCCAGAGAGATCTTATGAAGATAATCTTCGTAGAGCGTTAAACATTATGAACTATACAATTGGAATTGTATGACGCTGTTTTAATGTCATAAATGACTTTTTATTGTTGTTAGCATAACTGTTGCAAATAAACATTATTTTTTTTATTTTAAAAAAGTTTTTCAAATATGCTATATAATATATAAAAAATAATATATATATAATTATTATTTTTTTTTTATGCTGGTGTCTATCAGCGAATCTGCTGACGCACACCGTGCACCGTTGTCACAGGAACATCCCAGCTGAAGATAATGAGGAAATGACATCGCTCCTTTTGCCAAGTGCATTCCAAACGACTACATAATGGCATGCACGTGCCCTGCTCACTCCAAAGTCCCCACTCCAAGGGGACAGGGATGATCACTTCCATTTGGAATTTGCCCGGGAACCGTTCGGTACACGGTACGCGTATCGTTACACCCTTAGTAAATAAGGTCCAGATGGTTGCCTGATTTGAGAGTAGCAGTAGTTGACACTTGGTTGAGATCAAGAGAGGCAAGCAGAGTGTGGAAGTCTGCAGAAAGAGGTTTATCTAGGTGGATGTTGAAGTCTCCAAGCATAACTAGGGGAGTACCATCCTCAGGAAACGTTGAGAGCAGGACATCTAATTCATCCAAAAAGTTACCTAGTGGTCCTGAGGGTCGATAGACAACTACAAAATGGATTTTAAGAGGGTAGGTAACAGTAACTGAATGAGATTCAAAGGAGCGGTTGATACCCAAAGATGGTAAAGGATTAAATTTCCAATCATTAGAGATAAGCTGACCAGTACCTCCAGCTCTTCCAGTCAAACGGGGGGAGTGGGAAAGTGAGAAATTATTGGAGAGTGCTGCAGGTGTAGCAGTGTCCTCTGGTTTGATCCATTTCTCTGTCAGGGCCATGAGATTTAGCTTTGAATGACTAATAATAGAAGTAATGAAATCGGCTTTGTTTACAGCAGACTGGGAATTCCAGAGACCAATAGAAAAAGAAAGTTATGTATTAGCAGACATAGGCAAAGTGTGCAGGTTGTTAGGATTGCGCTGCCTACAGTGTGTGATGCATGTTTTGCGAGTGGTAGTGATAGTAGGGGTCTGGAAACACATAGTAAGAATTGGTTATAAAAACTGAAACAGAAGTGAAACAAGTAGTAGGAAAAGGGATTAATCAAAACAATACTTATATCCCTTGCTGGTGTCCCTGCCTGGTGGAGTCGCTCGGTAGAGTCGATGGTCTTTACACTCTTTCGTACTTTACACAATGAGGGCTTAACAGGAGGGCTGCTGTGACCGCTGCCGCGGTATACTAACCTTTTTTTATACCCATCAGACAAAACGCAAATTGAATTCAGCTGAACACACTTTACTGTTTATCACAACAAAGGTCTAAGCAAGTGCATGACATTGACAAGGTATGCGATAGAGTATGAGACCAAACGCAGCATGTCTCAACACAGTAAACAAACAAGCGTTTCCTAGCAACGAAAACTGTGCTAAACCCTAATGAGACAAGAAATAAATACACTTACAATCTGCTTTTAACTTCCGCTGATTTAACTGCTTCTCAAAAAGTATTTCTTTACACTGTCTTTTGCTAGCGCTTGAACACACTTTAGTGTTTATCACAACAAAGGTCTAAGCAAGCGCACGACACTGACAAGGTATGCGATAGAGTACGAGACAAAACGCAGCACATCTCAACACAGTAAACAAACAAGCGTTTCCTAGCAAAGACAACTGTGCTAAACCCTAATGAGATAAGAAATAAATACACTTACAATCTGCTTTTAACTTCCGCTGATTTAACTGCTTCTCAAAAAGTATTTCTTTACACTGTCTTTTGCTAGCGCTTGAACACACTTTACTGTTTATCACAACAATGGGTCTAATCAAGCACACGACACTGACAAGGTATGCGATAGAGTACAAGACCTTGCATATAACAATGCTTCTGACGGAGCGCAATCCCGATAAATACATGCATATACAGTATTCACGCAAACATAATCTGCTCTGTCTTAAATACACGCTTGGGGAACTGTTGGGGGAAAACTTCTGATGTGTAACATTATATAAGATCTGCGCATTATAGTAGGACGTCTAGTATCATGTATCATAAATTAATCTAACAACAGAAGAAAAGAGGGAATCACTCGCTGCACTCCATTGAACTGCTTTTGTAGTTTTAATAATCAATTTATTTGTAATGAACACGCTTAGTTATTTTTACATTTGATTATTTGTTTTTGTATTTGAATGCTTTAGTTTAGATATAAAATGATAACAATAATGCATTATTTGTTTCTTTCTAGGTAAGTGGTCCGTTTATTTATTTATTTATTTTTTGCATCTGTTCTCATTTATAATAGCAAAGATAAAATAATAGTATTTAATAATAAGAAAAGATGGAGGACTTCACTCTATCGACTTCAAACGGGTGTGGCTCAGTCATTTTTTGTCCGATACCAACAAATCATAAATCATTTTGAAGGTCTTTTAATGGAGAATGTCATTTATTTTATTGCTCATTGTGTCTCGTTTTGTCAGCATAGGTCACAGTATTCTCAGGAGGGAGCACATGTGGGGGCAGTAAATGACAACAACACATGTGCAATGTTTCAGATGGTATAGCAAGTGTAAACACATGAATCGGATATGGGTCACAATTGAAAGAATGTATAAACGGACAGCCCAAAAAAAACGGATGTAGGCAACAAATCAGAATTGGGCATCAAGACCTGCAGTGTAAACAAGGCCTTAGAGATTATAAATGCAGCACTCTTTGCTGGCATTCTGCCATGCCAAACCATGCACACAGCAGCCTGTTAGTTAAAAATAACAGTGTTCTGTGAATGTTGATGCTTTAATAACAAATATTTATCGGGAGTCTGTATGCTGGGATTTCATAAATTTCATATTTCACATATTTCTGTTTTCAGAATAAAGAGTTACATACAAAATATATGTGCTGTGAAGAAAGACAAAAAAAAAACAGGTTAAACCATGTTTGAGGTAAAAAAATAAATACAGATTATCAGCACATACATATGGTGGACAACCAAAATGGGTAATACCGCCGCCGCAGGGCCGCGGCATTAACTGCAAGTCAGTTGCGTGTTAAAGTTATTTACGAAAACTACTACCAGGTGGCGCAAAAGCACGGGTTGCAAACTGACTGTAATTGTAAAATTTTGGTTTGTAAATGGAGATTAAACGATGAAGTAAAACAAGAACATTATAATATAACATTGTAACATAGGCTACTTAAAAACCAATAGAAAATTTACAGTGAGTTAATTATGCCTTTACTGTGTGACCAAAAATTAAGTATCAGCTGTTTGATCACGCTGGTG
The DNA here is from genome assembly GCF_018340385.1 of Cyprinus carpio. Classification (NCBI taxonomy): domain Eukaryota; kingdom Metazoa; phylum Chordata; class Actinopteri; order Cypriniformes; family Cyprinidae; genus Cyprinus; species Cyprinus carpio. The sequence continues at coordinate 27,255,500 of NC_056588.1, forward strand.
CCTATTCATATTCACATATTCATTGGAAACATTGCAGCCGTTCACCGTGCCATAAGGCGTGAGTAGCAGTCCACTTTGGCATATTTTTTGCTCATTATGATTTTTTTTTCCGTTGATACTGAAAGACACATGAACTACAAAGCCTATTTTACCTAAAGAATAATACAAACCCGATTCCAAAAAAGTTGGGACACTGTACAAATTGTGAATAAAAACAGAATGCAATGATGTGGAAGTTTCAAATTTCAATATTTTATTCAGAATACAACACAGATTACATATCAAATGTTTAAACTGAGAAAATGTATCATTTTAAGGGGAAAATTAGTTGATTTTAAATTTCATGACATCAACACGTCTGAAAAAAGTTGGGACAAGGCCATGTTTACCACTGTGTGGCATCCCCTCTTCTTTTTATAACAGTCTGCAAACATCTGGGGACTGAGGAGACAAGTTGCTCAAGTTTAGGACTAAGAATGCTGTCCCATTCTTGTCTAATACAGGCTTCTAGTTGCTCAGCTGTCTTAGGTCTTCTTTGTCACATCTTCCTCTTTATGATGCACCAAATGTTTTCTATGGGTGAAAGATCTGGACTGCAGGCTGGTCATTTCAGTACCCAGATCCTTCTTCTACACAGCCACGATGTTGTAATTGATGCAGTATGTGGTCTGGCATTGTCATGTTGGAAAACACAATTTATTCCCCCAAACAAAATACGTAAGCATCCCAACATATGTTGCTCTAGAACTTGGATATACCTTTCAGCATTGATGGTGCCTTTCCAGATGTGTAAGCTGCCCATGCCACAAGTATCATGCAACCCCATACCATCAGAGATGCAGGCTTCTGAACTGAGCACTGATAACAACTTGGGTTGTCCTTGTCCTCTTTAGTCCGGATTACATGGCGTCCCAGTTTTCCAAAAAGAACTTCAAATTTTGATTAGACTGACCACAGAACAGTTTTCCACTTTGCCACAGTCCATTTTAAATTAGCCTTGGCCCAGAGAAAATGCCTGCGCTTCTGGATCATGTTTAGATATGGCTTCTTTTTTGACTTATAGAGTTTTAGCCGGCAACGGCGAATGGCATGGTGGATTGTGTTCACCGACAATGTTTTCTGGAAGTATTCCTGAGCCCATGTTGTGATTTCCATTACAGTAGCATCACGGGCATCCAGTATGGTTTTCCGGCCTTGACCCTTACGCACAGAGATTGTTCCAGATTCTCTGAATCTTTGGATGATATTATGCACTGTAGATGATGATAACTTCAAACTCTTTGCAGTTTTTCTCTAAGAAACTCCTTTCTGATATTGCTCCACTATTTTTCGCCGCAGCATTGGGCAATTGGTGATCCTCTGCCCATCTTGACTTCTGAGAGACACTGCCACTCTGAGAGGCTCTTTTTATACCCAATCATGTTGCCAATTGACCTAATAAGTTGCAAATTGGTCCTCCAGCTGTTCCTTATATGTACATTTAACTTTTCCGGCCTCTTATTGCTATCTGTCCCAACTTTTGTGGAATGTGTAGCTCTCATGAAATCCAAAATGAGCCAATATTTGGCATGACATTTCAAAATGTCTCACTTTCAACATTTGATATGTTGTCTATATTCTATTGTGAATAAATTAAAAGTTTATGAGATTTGTAATTTATTCCATTCCTTTTTTACTCACAATTTGTACAGTGTCCCAACTTTTTTGGAATCGGGTTTGTAGTTTAGCTTCAAAATGTGCAACATTATGAATATGGAAACGTTTGGATTTGTCCCGAATGAAAGAGTGTGCTCTGGTGTAGAACTGTGGACAATTTAAAAATGTTTGATATAAAGTTTGCTGTCCCATTTTATACAGGAATTGTTCATTTTAAAAACAAATTATATTGTTAGTTTCATGGTAACATGCAATCAAGTTCATTTAGGCTATTTAACATGCACCGTGACATTTTCACCCGTTTCAACTTATAAACTCCTTGAGATTTTAAAGTCAGTTGGGGCAGCTGTGGCCTAATGGTTAGAGAATTGGACTCGTAACCACAAGGTCACAGGTTCGAGTCTTGGTGCTGGCAGGAGTTGTAGGTGGGTGGGGAGTGAATGAACAGCGCTCTCTTCCACCCTCAATACCCATGGCTGAAGTGCCCTTGAGCAAGACACTGAACCCCCAGTTGCTCCCCGGGCACTGGATATAGCTGCCCACTGCTCCGGGTGTGTGTTCACTTCTCACTGCTGTGTGTGCACTTGAATGGGTTAAATGCAGAGCACCAATTCCGAGTATGGGTTACCATACTTGGCAAATGTCACGACTTTGACTTTGACTTTCACTAATAGTATTGAGATTCAAGTTAAATCTAGCATTAAAAAAAAAAAAAAAAAAAAACTGAAGGTCTATGAAACATCAGCCAATAAAGCATTTTTTTAAACAATGGCACTTAAAGTTTTGAACTGAAACATTATCTCAACCATATAGCCTGTGAATGAATAAAAATGCATACTTTTCAATGAAAGAACACTTAAAGAGAGTGTAGATTGCTTCTGGTGTTTGGATTGATACTTCAATATATTGAGGTCCAAGTTTAACAATAGCCAACACTAGTTTTTTTGTTTGTTTGTTTTTTCAATGTATTTTTTTCTCTCTATTTAACAGAATTAACTTACAATGAAATACGTCTTCCTCCATGTAGACTGAATGTTTTCCTGCCTTGCTAAATGTTGGGCTCATGATAAATAAGTTGCATTTGCCTCAAACTGATTTTGTAAAACTTGCGGACTGTGAACCTGGGTGTAGTTAGCGCGAGTGGCGCTCGCTGTGAAGCAGGAGCAGCTGGCAGAGGATTCCGCTTGGTCTTAGAGCTTTCCTCAAATGCCTACGTTCACAAATAACAATGATTTTTGCAAAAAGAATGATTAATTATCCTTTTGTTATTATTATGGTCTGGTGAAAATAATAGTATGGGCTGCGAGAAAATAATAAATAAAAAGAGTAGGGCTGCTGTGAGTGCAGGCAGCATATTTCAACCCAGTACAAAAAAAACACCGTCCCACCCATCCAAAAAACAAAAAAACAGACTGGCCCACCGGGAATCCTCCTGGTGCTGCCGATTAGCCAATCCGTGCCTGATATATATAGAAGGGAAGTTTCGTTCATCAAGTTAGTCAGTGATTTTAGCAACACAGTTTAAAATCCCGGGTTGTTTTTTTTATTATTATTTATTTATATATAATAAAATTATAAATAAAATTATTAATACAAAAGTCAAAAGCTGAAATATAAATTCTCACAGAATGTATTCATTACCAATATATTGAACCATCTCTTTATGTTTTTCTAAATCCCAAAACATTATAAAAAGTCCAGACATTATAAAAGTATCCGTCAATGAACGTGTTTTATATAAGATTTGGGAAATACACGTAAGTTACAGACATGACAAAAAAAGACCCAAGTTTTTGGGAGACAACATTTTGTAGACTTTCTGTGATTTACAATGCACAATCCAGAAGCAACAATATCTGCAGAATGGAGAAGGGTTGACCATTCTCAAAACATAAAATATCGATTTTATTTCAATTTTCGTTTTTGTGTTTCAGAGGAAAAATCAATGTTTCTAACAGCTTCTCTCCATTACGGACTGTTCTGAAAGCAGAATTTATACAAACGCGAATAAAATGCTTTAAAAACTTCAACAGAGATGTCTAGAGGGTATTTAATAGGTCTGCCCCCCACGTAAGATTTTTCTAGTTACTAATAGTCGTTCATTTAAGTCATTATTCAACTAATCACACGTTTATATTAAATGAACACAGTCTAATCCATAATAAGCCTTAGCTAATATATTCCGCGCTCAAGCACACACATTAAGTTTGCCACAAAGCACAGGCAGAAGTAGCCTAATAGTTGTGAAAAATTAGACATTTTAATTATTTATTAATAAACTAATTTTTTCTTGTCGGCTGCGAGATGAAATTCACGGTGCTGACTCTCATCTCCACAGGATGTGCATAATCAGGGAGTACTTGCTTTCGTTTTGAATTGGTTCGTTTAATAGACATTTCAAGCTTTCTGTAGATATATTTCTCATGTATGTAAGGCACCCCAGTTTTAAGTCATCATGTCCGGGCCAATCAGAAGCCATGGCTGCCAGGGGAGGTCTACAGACTCTTGAAGGCTCGGAATGCTGCCTTCAGAGCTGGAGATGAGGTGGGCGTGAAGCAGACACTCTGAGCCTGTTTTGGGGGATACAGACCATTACCGACTACAAGCCTTCACCGTGGACCTGTGACAGAACCATCTCCCTGCTGAACAAACTGAATGGATTTGAGGCACAAAACAGCACCACTGCACAGAAGACCCCACCTCCTCCTGGCAACCAGGTGATGACGCTGTCATCAAAACAATGGAAATAATTTATAATATAGGCAACAATTTTTTTATCAGTGTACAGACAGATTTCTTTTCCCCCAGTAGTTATCTGTCAAAATAAATGACAGGTAACAAATAACAAAATATGTGCGTGTTTTATTCTGTTTTATTCGTTCTAAGAAACGAACATAACTTATTAAGTAGGCTACTAAAGTTTCATCTGTGAATATTAAATATTTTAACTACAGTGTTTTTCTTTCATTTTCCCTGACTGCAGCCATCAAATGTAACACATCGGCAAGGCAAAGCTGACGGCTATTTACAAAAAAGTGTTTTGATGCGTTTGTTTGATAACTTGTGGTTAATGCGCCACTCAGCGGTCAAAAGCTGCAAATGCCCTTTGCAGACGCGGCAGCGGTGGCGCTTGTGGCAGTAGAAGGCACACTCTGGTTGGCCACCTACTGTATAGCACATTCGAAAAAGTTTTGCCATACTAGCAAATGTCAAGTTGATTATTTAGTCTTCTATATTTACAGTATAGAAAATAATTCAGTGTGCTGTTAAACTCCATCACCGCTGCAACCAAAACAATCCAAATCATGAACAATTCATTCAGTCTGATCTGTTACACATGCTTTTTTAACAATGCCATTAGCGAGCACAATTCATTATTAGTCACCCCCCCCCCCCCCCCACACTTTATGTTTATAAAGGATGAGTGAGGAATTGTGAGGAATTGCAGGTACATACTGTTGGATCTCTTCTTGGGTTAGCTTGTCACTCCTTTGCTCTCCAGTAACCAGAGCCAGCTCTTCCTTCAAACACTGGATCTCCTTCTTCAAACGGACAATCAGCTGACAGATATACAACATAAAAATTTTAGCAGCATGAAAGAGTGAGAGTCTCACATGCAGAATATATTCTGCCTAGCAACACAATATATGTATGTATAAATGCACCAGATTTGTTCTTCAGATAATGAAAGCCTCGATTAACTTGACAAATACTAACAAAAGCTTCACTGATATTTATAACTAATTACTAAGCATAAATGATAGCTTTATCTAAATGCTATTTGTGTCTAATTTTATGATGATGGAATCTGGAACACAGCTCATGCTTTGTAGAACATGGTAATTTCCATAAGATCTCTAAAAAAATTTTATTTACGCTAAACTGGAGACATCAGCAACATGTACTAGTAACTCTCTTGAAATCAACTGCAAGTCGAGTCTCCCATGTGCTTCATAATGTGCAGGATTTGATTAGTGTGCAGAGCTGGTGTCAATGTACAGCATTCAGAGGCACTTCGGGAGTGTTTCAACACCACAGACTGGAATATGTTTAAGCAGGCTGCCACATACAGGTGCTGGTCATATAATTAGAATATCATCAAAAAGTTGATTTATTTCACTAATTCCATTCAAAAAGTTAAACTTGTATATTATATTTATTCATTACACACAGACTGATATATTTCAAATGTTTATTTCATTTAATTTTGATGTTTTAACTGACAACTAAGGAAAATCCCAAATTCAGTATCTCAGAAAATTAGAATATTGTGAAAAGGTTCGATATTGAAGACACCTAGTGCCACACTCTAATCAGTTAATTAACTCAAAACACCTGCAAAGCCTTTAAATGGTCTCTCAGTCTAGTTCTGTAGGCTACACAATCATGGGGAAGACTGCTGAATTGACAGTTGTCCAAAAGACGACCATTGACACTGTAACAAATTAGCTCAAAGTGAGATGTACATAATTAATCATAACGGGTTATTATTAACTACATTCATCTTCAGGAATTACTTGTAGCATTATATCATTAATAGTACAATAAAATGATTTGTTCGTCCGCAGGGCGGACAGTGTTAATCGTTTATTGACTCTAAGTAAAATTATTTCTCTGGTCACGAAAAATAATTTTACTACTAATACACTGCTCCCAGAGCATGTAACGAAACCGGAACGTTAAAGTGACCTCGTTCTGTGAGCAGCAAACACAGACAACCAAGTGTGAATACATATGGATGTTTATTAAACTACACTACAGGGGAACATGCAACATCGGACTAAACACAAACATACACACATTAAACATAGATGCCAACACAAGGAAGGCATGGATAGAGAGAGAGAGAGAGAGAGAGAGAGAGAGAGAGAGAGAGAGAGAGAGAGAGCGCAGCAAATAATTTTTTTTGAATTTTAACAAAACATTTATTTACAATTCTTATATACCACTCAACACAATTTCAACACAACAACCACAAAAATTCACATTACATTAGTAATACTCATTGTAACACACAAGAAAAAATTAAAATGTCATCTACAACAGAGCAAACTGCATCATTATAACACCACTGGTTTGAAAAAAAACTCAAGTCTTTCATCATCTTATAAAACTTAAAATCAATCCATACTCTTGATTTTATCCTGTTTTTTAAGATAGATATAACTTCACATCCTTCTGACCCTTCAATTTTGTTCCTCCTACTTAAATATATTGCCATTTTCGCTTCACCTATAATGAAATTTAATATTTGACATTTTATTCTATTTTTTGCTGCATATGGATAGCCAAGAATAAAAATCTGAACAGTAAAAACTTCATTTAAACTTCTAAACAACAATTTAAGAAAGTCAAAAAAATAACCCAATCTTGTACACTCCATAAAACAATGAAAAATTGTCTCCCTTTTTTCACAAAAATGACACACATTACATACATTTGGGTTAATTACACTCACAAAAGAGTTAACAGCAACTGCGCCGTGTAAGATTCTCCATTGGAGATCCCCCACTCTCTTTTCTAAAGGGGGTTTATACAAAATTCTCCACCCAGGTTTTACATTCGTATCAAAACCTAGTTTGTCTCTCCAAACAGTCTCTACTCTCCTATTTAAAGTTTTCTTATTTAAAACCTTAACACAACTTCTATAAATTTTTTTCCTGTCAGCCTCATGAAAGCTTAAGTCTTCTATGTTCTCCAACATCTCCCCGTTAGCTCCTTTAAGATCAGGAGTAATGTATAACTCTGGAAAAGGATCCTTCTTATTTGGAAACACCTTTCCTTCACCGTAACTCAACAGGAGAGACTTTTCTTCTACTGTCAGTTTCTGTTTTAAAAACCTCCAGCAGTTTCCCTGCTAACCTTTCAGATTTTAAACTTAAACAAGAGGCTACCCCTTCTGAGTTATTTAACTCAGGACCCCCTGCAACTATTAGATGATGAAGTTGAACTTTTCTTGATGTACACATGACATTTTCAAAGCCCCATCCGATTTCACTTGATACATCAAATCTAGATCCTAACACAGTCGGTTCTTCAAGTAACCAATGCAAAGACTCAGAAACCCCTCTTCTTCTTTTAAAAAGGCTCCATACTCTAAAAATCCCTTTAAAAAAAGGGGTCAGTCCATTCACTTGTATCTTACTAGAGTCCAATAAAAACAAAGTAGAGTCCAAACCCAAACCTCCAGCTTGTCTTAAAATAAAATTAGCAATGTTTCTCCAGACAAGATTTTCAGGACCTGCTAAAAGTCTTTGAATGAACTGTAAGCGAAAGGTTGCTCCTCTGCTGACCAGGTGTATTAGTCCTTGTCCCCCTTCTTCTCTAGGAAGATAGAGTACACTCTGTGGTACCCAATGAAACTTAGTCCAAAAAAAATCCACTATGATGGCCTGCAGCTTTGCAAGAAGTCCACTTGGCGGCTCAGTACATGCTAAGCGATGCCAGAACGTTGAAGCCACCAAATTATTAATGACTGTGACCCGTCCCCTGAATGACATTTTTGGCCACAACCATCTCCATTTTTCTAGACGTCCTTTTGTTTTCTCCAAAACACCTTCCCAGTTTTTCTGCATCATGGAATCATCCCCAAGATATACACCTAAATATTTAAAACCACTTTTCTTCCACTCAAGTCCACCAGGTAGTTTAGGAAAGCATCTACCTTCCCACTTTCCACAAACTATGGCTTCACTCTTTATCCAGTTTACCTTAGCTGAGGACATTTTTCCAAAATCATTAATTATTACATGTAACATGTCTACTTCTTTTTGATTTTTTTATCATGACAATAATGTCATCAGCATATGCCGATAACTTGATTTTACACTCAGATTGCGGTATACTCCAACCATCAATACTTGCTCTAATTCTTAATAACAGTGGTTCAATAGCTAAGGCATACAACATCCCCGATAGTGCACACCCTTGCCTTATACCTCTTGTGATCTTAAAAGGAGCACTCAACCTCCATTGATTTTAAGTACACTCTCAATGTTTACATATAACACCCCGATCATTTTGATAAAACCAGGACTGAAACCAAACTCTCCCAGAGTCTGCCAGAGGTAGTTATGCTCAACCCGGTCAAAGGCTTTTTCTTGGTCTAAAGAAATAAGACCAAAGTTTAACCCCAATAATCCAGAGATGTCCAAAATGTCTCTAATTAAATGAATATTATCAAAAATAGACCGATTGGGTACACAGTATGTCTGATCTATATGGATGACTCCACCAATTACATCTCTTAATCGAACCGCTAAGGCTTTGGATAGGATCTTCATATCAGAGCATAAGAGTGACACAGGTCGCCAGTTCTTTATGTTTCTGAGGTCCCCTTTTTTCGGCAGAAGGGTGATCACTGCTCTCCGGCAGCTTGTAGGCAGCGACCCTCTGGTCAAGCTGTCATTAAGCACTTCCAGAAGATCATCCCCGAGTACTGCCCAGAGGGATTTATAAAACTCTACAGGAATACCATCGATCCCCGGAGCTTTCCCACACTCCATACTCTTTAGGGCATCATATAATTCACCTTTCGTAAAAGGTTTCTCCAGTTCAACATTGGCTCTATCTGGAACTTTAGGTAGACCCACATAAAACTTACTGGCTATATCTTTCACCTCTACGTGTTCACTCTTATACAGCTCTGAATAAAAATCAACCGCTCTTTTCCTTATTTCCTTAGGATTTATAATTTCCATGCCAGATTCAGATGAATGCATATTTCTATTTTGTCCATTTTTCTTTTCAAGTCCAAAAAAAAACTTGGTTGGGCCATCCATCTGCGCTACACTTCGAAAGCGTGAGCGTATCAGAGCACCCTGTGCTTTAACACCCAACAAATCATCCAAAACTTTCTTTTTATTTTGAGAACTTTAATACATTCTCTGTCTTTAGCAAATTCTATTGAGTTTTGTAATTCTACAATTTCTCTCTCTAGATCTTCAAGTGATCGGGAAATGTCTCTAGAAGCACTGAAAGTGTACAACCGGCACAGTTGCTGTATTTCTATTTTAGCATTATCCCACCATTGCTGTAGAGAGTCAAACGAGGACTTCCTATCCTTAGTTTTTTCCAAAAATAACCAAACACCTCACAAAAAAAAGTTTATCTTGCAATAACCCAACATTAAAGTGCCAATAAGCACTCCTTGGCTTTACATTAGTAACAAAGACATTACAACTGACTAAACCATGATCTGTAAAACTTACAGGTGAAATTACACAATGCTTAATAATATTAAAATGATATTTAAAACAATACCACCTGTCTAGTCTAGCCATTGTCACATAATGTTCTCTCACTTGTGTCCATGTATATTGTCTCTGAGTTTTATTCAACACCCTCCAAATGTCATATAACTCATGTTCTTTCATTATTTGTCTCAAAGCACGTTGTGATGCTATATGTGGCTCTTTATGGTTCCTATCAATGTTATTATCCTCTGTGCAATTAAAATCACCCCCTAGGAATAAATACTCTTCAGATTTACAATTTTTAACTATATCTTTAACTTTGTTTAAAAACAAAACTCTTTCACCTCCCAATACTGGGGCATACAGGTTTATAAATACAACAGTAAAATGTTCAAACTTGACCCGTATTTTCAACAACTGTCCCCCAACTACATTTTCCACTTCACATGAAACCTGATTGATATTTTTCCTTAGTAAAATTGCCACACCTCCACTATTACTAGTCTTATGGCTCATAAACACTTCTCCTTCCCATTCCATCATCCATTCACTTTCATTTTTTACATCACTATGTGTCTCTTGAAGAAACATAACATCAATATTTTTTTTCCTTATTAATTCAAAAAGCATTGCTCTTTTTCTGTAATCCCTTGCACCGTTTATGTTTAGGCTGCCCAGTCTTAAATTACTCATAAATAAGTGAATAAAAAAAGAAAATGCACAACACAAAACACAAAAAAACTAACAAAGAGAAAAGAAAAATTAAAACACTTCTTTCTCATCATTTAGCATATTGGATCTCAACTTTTGAACAACTTTCTTTAGCCTGTATACTTCCTGTTCTGTAAGACCCCCCAGCCCTATTTCTTTCATTGCCATTCTTGCTGATTCTATAAACAATTCACGATCAGGAAAAAACTCTTGTACTTGAACTCCCTTCATCCCTTTTGTGCTCTGCAAAAAGGTCTTAATTTTTCCAAGGGTATAAGTACTCCTCCCCGATCTTCTTAGAGAGACTGAGTCAACCGAGCTCACGGATTCACTCTCACTTCCTGTTACAGAATCATCAGACTCATTATGGTCAGATATAGTTTCTTCAACCATCCTTTCTTTCATCTGTTTTTCTTGAACCTGTTCTTTCTTAGCTTTTTTTCCAACTCTCTTTCCCCTAGTTTTTCTCTTCAGTGTCGGTGTTTTGAACAGATTGTCATCTTCGGCCATGTCAATATCTCTTGGGATTTCTACCTCCACAACAGGGCCAGCCGCATCATTTATTTTTTCAACATCTTCTCCTAATCCTTCCTCATTACTCTTATTCACAGTTTCTTCTTGATTAACTCTTCCATCATTCTCAAACGATTCCCTGCCTTTTTCCTGATTTTCATTTTCCTCCTTATCTTTCTGTCCCTCTCTTTCAATGTCACTTATTGTTGCTTCGTGTTCTACATTCTCTGGACACGCACGGGCCAGATGTCCTCCTTGTCTGCAAATGAAACATTTCATTGTTTCCGATGTGGCGTAAATCACATAATCAAACTCTTCCAGCCTAAACTTTATTGCAAGATTTAACTCCGCACTCTCACTGTTTAAAATCATGTACACTTGTCGTCGGAAAGAAACAACATGTTTTAACTGCGCCGATTTACAGTTTAAAGCAATCTTTTTAAACTGGGAAACAATTTTTCCATGTCTGGCCAATTCTCTCTGAATCACTTCATCTTTTATGAACGGTGGAACATTTGACAACAAGATTTTTTTTGCCGGTTGCATCAAAGGCATTACCGGTGTGTACGACTCATTGATCACTATTCCATTTGCAACGATCTCATTTACCTTGTTCACATCATCTAAAAACAAAACAATTGCACTGTTCATTCTTGATGCTGACAAAATACTTTTGTAACCAACAACTTTCGCTACAGCTATGCTACACTCCTCTATTGAGCAGCGTTCCGCGGGGATAACTTTGATGCCATTCCGCCGCGTTAGCTTATCAAGCGGTACGCTTTCGGACGCTGCCATTCCAGACAGCACACGCTGAATAACAGCGCTTCACTTTCCCTAACTCCAGCAAACCCCACACAGTACACCAAACGCTTTGCCAAAAAATAAAGAAAAGATAGAAACTCACTCAGCCCGCAGGCAGACACTCTCACACTCCACACCCGTTCAGCTCAAACGCTCACGCATGCGCACAGAGAGAGAGAGAGAGAGAGAGAGACGCACTGCAGAGAGTGAGAGAGCGAGCGAGCGCTCACGCACAAGAGAGTGGAGAGTCATGGCAGTATTTACTCATAAACTAAATCACAACCTGTTAAGAACCATCAAAGAATCTCATTAATTAAAAGGGGTCAAAGCTTAGAAGAGCAACTAAATAGTTAACAAGCGGTTACTTGCATTGGGTCTGTAGTTGCTAAGTAAAGTGTCCCGGTGCATGTATAATGCGTAGATTCCTGTTGAATCCTGTTTGGAGTGAAACCTTTGTCATTTCATCCATGGGTTGACTGCTCCGAAGTGAATCAACAAAGTTGCTGAAAACTGCCAGAAGGTGTCCAAGGTGATGGGTGTCTCCAGGGAACCGCAAGTTAAGAGAAGAGTTAAGAGAGAAACCTTTTGGGTGTGGAAGAGGTTTTATCTGGTTTTCCCAGTAACACCTCTTTTGGTTGGATTGACCAATAACAAGGCATATAGTTTCAGCGGGAAAGTGTTTCTTTGTCTCAATGACACCTGATTTGCATAATTTATTAATGGAGTGTTTAACTGGTTATCTGGTAACCCAAACTATGGTACAAATAGTATGATGCATTTTAGGCTCACATAGTAGAGATATTTAGCTAAGGCAAACGAAAGGTTTAATTAGGTACCAAGAAAGATATGCAAGACAGATAGAAACATAAAGATACATTCTTATGCTTGAATATAGGCACTTAGAGGTCAACTAACACGAATAGAGAATCATAACTATGCTAATATGAGCTGGGAAACATACAAACACACAGGAATATATCGTATAAATTTGGAATGGCTTATTTCCTGAGTTAAATGCAAGAAGGTTTGTGTGTGTGTGTGTGTGTGTGTGTGTGTGTGTGTGTGTGTGTGTGTGTGTGTGTGCGAGCGGCATGGAGAGGTCTTTTCCTCTGCATGCTTTGGCCATTGAAGCTGATTAAGATCTCTTTGAAGCTTGTGAGTCCGAGCTAGATGTGTAGAGGTGTTCCTGGTGATGCTCAAACAGGCCCCTAAAGGTGTGAATGGCACAGTTTGATGCAGACTCATTGGCTCTAAGCTGTGATTACATGAGGTCAGTCAGTAGATTAAAAATCTTTCTGAATATTAGAATGAATGTGTTATCATGATCTAGTCCATACGTTACAACACCTTGCACAAGGAGGGCAAGACACAAAAGCTCATTGCAAAAGAGGCTGGCTGTTCACAGAGCGCTGTGTCCAAGCACATTAACAGAGAGGCGAAGGGAAGGAAAAGATGTGATAGAAAAAAGTGTACAAGCAATAGGGATAACCGCACCCTGGAGAGGATTGTGAAACAAAACCCATTCAAAAATGTGGGGGAGATTCACAAAGAGTGGACTGCAGCTGGAGTCAGTGCTTCAAGAACCACTACACAAAGACATATGCAAGACATGGGTTTCAGCTGTCGGATTCCTTGTGTCTAGCCACTCTTGAACAACAGACAGCGTCAGAAACGTCTTGCTTCGAAAAGGACTGGACTATTGCTGAGTAGTCCAAAGTTATGTGCTCTGATGAAAGTAAATTTTGCATTTCCTTTGGATATCAGGGTCCCAGAGTCTGGAGGAAGAGAGGAGAGGCACACAATCCACGTTTCTTGCGGGCCAGTGTAAAGTTTCCACAGTCAGTGATGGTTTTCGGTGCCATGTCATCTGCTGGTGTTGGTCCACTGTGTTTTCTGAGGTCCAAGGTCAACACAGCCGTATACCAGGAAGTTTTAGAGCACTTCATGCTTCCTGCTGCTGACCAACTTTATGGAGATGCAGATTTCATTTTCCAACAGGGCTTGGCCCCAGCACAAAGTGCCAAAGCTTCCAATACCTGGTTTAAGGACCATGGTATCCCTGTTCTTAATTGGCCAGCAAACTCGCCTAACCTTAACCCCATAGAAAATCTATGGGGTATTGGGAAGAGGAAGATGCGATATGCCAGACCCAACAATGCAGAAGAGCTGAAGGCCACTATCAGAGCAACCTGGGCTCTCATAACACCTGAGCATTGCTGCAGTAATTCAGGCAAAAGGTGCCCCAACTAAGTATTGAGTGCTGTACATGCTCATACTTTTTATTTTTATACTTTTTAGTTGGCCAAGATTTCTAAAAATAATTTCTTAGTATTGGTCTTAATTTATATTCTAATTTTCTGAGATACTAAATTTGGGATTTTCCTTAGTTGTCAGTTATAATCATAAAAATTAAAAGAAGTAAACATTTGAAATATATCAGTCTGTGTGTAATGAATGAATATAATATACAAGTTTCACTTTTTGAATGAAATTAATGAAATAAATCAACTTTTTGATGATATTCTAATTATATGACCAGCACCTGTACAATAACACCACAGACCTCCAGGAGTACACAGAGACTGTCACTGACTACATCACCAAGTGCACTGATGATGTAACGCTCACCAAGACCATCACTGTCCGGACCAATCAGAAGCCATGGCTAACAGGGGAGGTCTACAGACTCTTGAAGGCTCAGAACGCTGCCTTCAGAGCTGGAGATGAGGTGGGCCTGAAGCAGACACTCTGTGCCTGTGTTGGGGGATACAGACCATCACGCTCTACTAGCCTTCACCGTGAACCTGGGACAGAACCATCTCACTGCTGAACAAGCTGAATGGCTTCTTTGCTCGATTTGAGGCACAAAACAGCACCACTGCACAGAAGACCCCACCTCCTCCTGGCAACCAGGTGATGACGCTGCCCCCAGACATCATGAGGAGATCCCTCAGTAGGATCAACGTACGCAAAGCTCTGGGTCCTGACAGCGTACCTGTTCGTGTACTGAGAAACTGTGCAGAGGAATGCACTGATGTCTTCACAGACATATTCAACATCTCGTTAATCAGGCTGTTGTCCCCACATGCTTCAAAGGTACCACCATCATTCTGAGCCGGAGCTTTTTTCTGGGGATGGGGGAGGGTTGTGGGGGTGGACACATATGCAGGGTTTTGTCTTCAGCTATTTTTTTTACATAGGTTTACAAGCGGTTGAGAGATCATGAATGACAAATCGTGTTCTGCAATGAACATGCACATGCATATTTTCAAGTCACAAACACGGTCAGTCATTCAGGGGCGCAATTCCGTTCTAACAGGTGGAGGGGACCAATACTGAGTGTAGGGTAATAGTCAGTTTTATTACCATTTTAATATCAAAATTATCAAAATTATGACAACACAAAGAACATAATATTTTCAGAAAATTATTATTATTACCATAATTTAAGGAAAAAGAATAAAGTGTTTAATGACAAAAACCAAAAACAATAAATAAAATTAGCAGCACTATGCACTTTTTGTTTGCATGAACATTAAAATATTAATATTAAAAATGATGGCTGGATAAAAAAAAAAAAAAAAAAACTTGGTTTGGTGACATACAACATAACGTTATTTACTAGATTTGACAAAAAAAATTAAAAAAATTAAACCGATAAACCTCATTTCAGTCTTCAACTCGTTTTAAGAGAAGGATCAAAATCATAAATTATAGGCATTTTAGTGTGGAGATTTTTAGAATGCACATAAGCTTGTTTTCCATCTACAGGTTAAGATTTCCAACAAACAATCGATCCGATTTTCGCATTGGTTTGAACAAAATAGACAGTAACTCCACCGTCTGACAGCAGGTGGCACTTATGGAACAGCAGCAATAGAGCGGTTTTTCCCAGTAACCACTGTAAACAAAGCAGCACTGAGGGTGCATTTACACTTGTAGTTCGGTTCTCTTGGTTCATTTGGTCCGGACCAAAAAAAGAAGAAAACAATACATTTGGTCCTGGTCTGCTTTAGTGTTCACAATGGCATTTTTGACAGTGAACCTAAAGATAGTGAAACTTACATGTGTCACGGTTGTGTCAGGAGGATGGCAAAGGAGACAGCGGGTGCAAACCAAACTCACAGTTTAATAACAAAAAGGCAGAAGGACAATGGGAAACACAACGTAGAGTAACTGTGACTGGACAACCAAAGACTAAACAGACTTGTGCTTAAATAAAACACTAATTTAGGGAGTAAATTAAACACACCTGAATCAAACAAACACAGGTGGAGACTAATGAACTCATAATTAAATAATGAGGACAGGAACATAACCAAATAAGGGCTAAAGGAAATACAAGTGAGAACTAGAACATGGGGAACAAAACACAAAAGACATGAACACAGGCCTGAAATTACTCAGGGGCTGGGTACTCTGGGGATACCTCAGGACAGACATCGGACAGCAGGCCTCCAGAGCAGTACCCATTCCAGGTGGCATGGAGGATCGGGCAGTCCATGGCGGATTAGGCAGTTCGGGGTACCATGGTGGGGTCATGCCGTCCAACAAACCATGGCAGAGCAGGCAGCTCGGGGATCTATGCCACGGAGGAGCAGGCAGTCCAGGAGGCAATGGCGGAGTAGGGAACTCAGGAGGCTATGGCAGAGCAGCCTTGAGGCCACTGCTGGAGCCCTACTACCCCCCCCCCCCACCAAAAAAAAAATACTTGGAAGATAACGGGCTCCAAGGCCCTCTCGGGGCCAAAATCCACACTGGAGCGAGCTCTAGGGCTGGAGCCGACACTGGAGCGAGCTCTAGGGCTGGACAAACTTGACTCAGGAATGGCCAGGGCTTGTGGGAGCCGCATCTGGCAGAATTGACAACAGTGTGGATGGCAGGCTTGTCTTCAGAGTGGCTGGTGAGCTTGAGTAATGAGCGGCCGGCAGGCTTGTCTTTTGCGCGGGTCTCCATGCCAGGAGGAGGCGGACTTAGGACACAATTGCATCTCTACTACCCGCTTCACAGGCGGGATTGCCGAATACCCCTTCCCTGCACCACCATCGAGGGTGGTGAGGGAGGAGGAGCCAACCGGATGGTTTCTGGCAGTAAAAGGTGCCGTCCAAGACTTAGTGAGCTCATCATGCACTTCCAGGAAGAAAGGCACTGGGGCGGGGCGCTGAGAACCAGTTCGAGCAACTCTGAGAAACCAATCATCCAGCCTCGAGGGTTTGGGACACGGTGGAGGTCTCCACTCAAGCCCTACCCTCTCGGCGGCCCGGGAAAGCATAGCTGCCATCTCCGGATCCAATTCAGGCTTTGCCACCATCCCGGAGGGTGGCAGTGCAGCCGAGTCTTCGTCCAACAGCTTTCACTCCAATGCTGAGATCGACATCTGGTCGGTTCGCTCTTTGAAGAGGGCCCAGTACGTTCCATGGGTCGCTCTGCTGGATCGGAGGTGCAAGAGGAGTAATGGTCCCCAGAGGATTGGTTCCCTGCTGTGTTTGCCACCACTGTAACCCTCAAAACTGTCCACGCTACTCCTGGAAGTGGTTCTCCTCTGTCAACACAGTTGAGCAGAACGATAACGTCGCTCGGCTCCGAAGCGAAAAGCTGGTATGCATTGCACCTGCTGCCTTATTATACTCACCCTGTGATCAGCGGCAGCTTGATGCAATAATTGCATGCCAATGTGCATTGGCTCATTTAGTTTACACTCAGAGTAGATTGGTATATCGAAGCCATATCCCCAATTCATCGATGTGACGTCGAGAGTGACAGAGTGAAAGGGAACCAACGAAACGCTGTATCACTGTTCCATAAGTGCTGCCTGCTGTCAGAGAGTGAATCCGCAACTCATTCATCCCATCTACTGTTTCTGTGTCATGCAGATGTTTTATGTAGCATAATTTCACAAAGCTAAAGTCCAACCACTCTGTTTTTGCTTCAGATTTTGAAATTACACAGTCTAATAAAAATGAAACATTGCACATGTATTTTTTTTTTTTTGGATCAATTCATGATTAAAATGCAGTGGCTGCTTCTAATTTCAAATTGTTATGAAAAATCAAAGTGCAACTCAGAGTGAAGAGTGTGCAAATGTTATTTTATGTGTGATTTTTAAATTTCTGTACCTGAACAAACTACAAACAAAACCTAAAGCATCATTTCATTCATCTTTGTGCTATAGGCCTAAATTTAATTGTGCTATCACTTCGTTCATTTGTTTTTCTTTACTGGCTGTCACTTGTCTTTAATAATGTTAAAACTTTATATTTATGTTTATTTTTTGCTGTGGTATCGAAATTGAAATAGAGAATTGTAAAATCTAATTGGTATCCAAAATATTGGTGTCATATAAGCTTATTTACTGTATTAGAATACAAGATAAGATCAAAAACAATGAAAAATTTTTTTTTTTTTTTTTTTTTTTTTTGTGGCAGGGCCAGTGAAAATGTTGGCAGGGCAAGTAAAAATTTGAACCACTGGCCCAACACCTACCTACTGGGCCAGTAGAAAAATCCTTAGCGTTGATCCCTGCTATGTGTACCGTGCTAGACTAACTGAGACTTGTCACAGCACTTGTATACTGTTGCTCTCTTGTTGGTCTGATTGCTTCTATTGTTCTCCTCATTCTTAAGTCGCTTTGTATAAAAGCATCTGCTAAATGATTAAATGTAAATGTAATGTAAATGAGTACCAGGAG
This sequence comes from Cyprinus carpio, assembly GCF_018340385.1. NCBI lineage: Eukaryota > Metazoa > Chordata > Actinopteri > Cypriniformes > Cyprinidae > Cyprinus > Cyprinus carpio. The sequence continues at coordinate 27,274,067 of NC_056588.1, forward strand.
ACAACTTGGAGACTTGGAGTTGACTTGTGGATGAGAATGTGATGACTAGGAGAATGTTTGTTGAATCGCAGGTGTGTATCATAAGGTAGGTGTCAATGAGGTCCACATCTCTAGGGGAATTTGGGAAGTACAAAATGCTGTGCCTGTTATGATGCAGATGGCCTGCAATATGATGCAGGATACTTTAAAAGATACTTAAGCTGGTATTTCTGAAGCTTTTCAAATACACCGATTCACTCTTAGAACTTTGTCAGGTGATATAGCCATGCTTTTGGAACAGCTGTTTGTTATTCCAAGCAGCAACAAACACAAAAATGTGGAAGGTAATTAAACTGCATTAACTGGCAATTCTGTGAAGAAATGAAAAGCCTGAATATGGGTTACCATGAATTTACAGTGAAACATAACATCACTAGCTACCATGTGCAAAATTTGGAGAAGATTTGGTGAAGAGCCTAAGATTACTTTAAAAAAGTAGGTATCTTAAAAAATTCTAAATTACTGAAAAATATTATAAATGAACATGAAGATATACATTCTGTAGGGCTTAATTTAAGGATTCAGGGGAAAAAAATCTCTAGCCCTCTAGCATCCTGCCAAGTTTGGGGTGTCTATGATTTTCGATCTCTGAAGGTGTAGTCACAGACAAAAAAAGGTCCTTTGCATACTGTTGATTGTACATTGATGCATGAAGCACAGCTCACAAAGAAGTCACTGTTTGCATTTTGTGGGGATTTTTTTTTGCATTTATGCAAAATTGAGCGGATTGAGCGGAACCAGCTGCTTACCGTTTATTTAACCTTTTTATTTTATGCTTACCAGGATATTTTTTAAAGAAATAAAGTCAGATGATAATGTCAGACTTACCAGAGCAGGATCCAGTTCTTCAAAGAACAAATCATAATCATAAACAATATCCAATCAAAAAGAAAAACGAAAGATAGACGGATATAGACTCCTGAAAATAAGAGAGAGAGTGATGTGCAAGAGTGATGTGAAGATTTCAAACAAATGCACAAATGCAAATGTCTTTCGTGCACAATTTTTTTTTTTAATTTGAGGTTAAGAGATGTACACCAGTGTTCTTCCTCTCCACAGACACAGCAGCGATCATGGTGGTCATACAGTTACCACCCAAACTGTCTCTAAGCACAGAGGTCATCATGGAATTGCGGTAAGGGATGTGGGATCTATTCTTCTCCGACAGGGCTATGATGACCTAAACCAGACAGCAAATAAAGCTCACCAAATTGTGGCTTCAGTAATATGATTAAAACTCATTTTAAAATCCAGAAGGGTAATATACAAATATATTTTGTATATAAACAAAGGTTTATATTCAAAATTACTTAAATTAAAATATTTTTTTCCCATATATTTCAAATCATAATTTTTGAGTGCACTATGGAGATTTGGGTAAAAATGAACAAAATTTAATTACTGAGCAAGTACATGAAAAAAACTGTGTTCCAAACTGCATTCTCGCATTACACCAATTCTCTATAAGCTAGATCGGACTTGGCAAGAAATTTAATGTTTACACTGTTTGTCCTTGTGTGTTTATATGTACATTATATTTGAGAACAAAAAAAGTCTGGCTACTATGGTGGCACATATGCTGCTTGCTCAGAGTCAGATTTCATTTTTCATATATGTGCTGATCTGTACTGATATGGTAATGAAAACAACTATGGGTAAACCTAAAACCATCAAATTTATCAGTGTAAAAGAGCTGAAAGCACAACATAAAACATTTCTGAAAGTAACTTGGAATTCCATGTTTCAACCACATGGTTAGAGAGGGCAAAATTCCATAGTGCAACTTTAAAAAAAAATAATACAACAAAAACCTCTGTAACAAAGAAAGTCCGCTGACCTGCTCCAAGTAGTGCAGAGAGAGGTTAATATATTTGGCTTCTGTTAGGATCTGACCACCCACACCTGTCTTTCCCACTCTTTCAGACCCAGCCAGATCCACCAGGTGCAACTTGGAGCACCGTACCATGGCTGAACCCAGCTCTTTGCTGCACAGGTGAATGGTAAAAATGCAGTGAGACCGTGTAGAAGCCTGGTTCATGGGAGTCTACATAAAGATGGAAACATAGAAAAGCGATGACTTATGAGTCAAATGAACTGACATTACAGCAAATAACAATAACATGGTCTATTAACATTGAAAATATACTGTACGTCTTCAGAAATTCAAACAATTTTTAAAACTATTCATCCCAATTCTCATACGTTAATAACAGGTATAATCACACATGAGGAAACTCAAGATGATAAACAGCAACAAATAATACTCCCAAACAAATTTTTTGTTAGAGTTACGGAAAAATAAAAAAACAGATCCGTGCTTGTATCAACATTTTCTGCCTTACCCAGCATCTGCGTCAAAGCCCAACATGTTTGATTAGTGTCTCATAAACATGGTGACTTTCTAGTGGTTTATTTTCCGAAACTAGTAATACACTGTGATGGACAGAGTGAAACATGGAATAACTAAATAGGATACATTTATTAATGACATGAGTAAAAGATGAGAATGTGAGCTGAAGCCCTGAATCTCTTACACTAAGAGCTAGTAAAATATGTTACAAATGATCATTCTGCTATCAAACTCCCAGGTTCTCCAAACAGCTCCTCTCATGCTTCAGATCAGTGCCCTACACTCTGAGAGACTGTCAGGTACCAAGGCTCCTTCCAAGACCTGTCCATTCTCCTCAGATTTTGAATCATCCATACATGCATTCACTCAGCTCACTCACCAAGGATGCTATTAATACTGTCACACACAAACACACTCTGTCTAGTCTCACATGTGCACTCTAGCTGCAATTAGTATTTTTCTCCCTGCTGTGCTGGAAAACCTACCTCTGGAATTCATGGACATTTTCAAGTGCTGTGCAACTATTTTAAGTGAATTAGCAATGCATCACCCCTAAAGAAGCAAATAAAGGTTAAACATTTAAAAATTTCAAATATTATTATTATTATTATTATTATTATTATTATTATTATTTGTATGTACAGATGGTAGACAACCAAAATGGGTAATGCCGCCGCGCGTACCGCCGCCGCAGGGCCACGGCGTTAACTGCAAATCAGTCGCGTGTTAAAATCATTCGTGAAACTACCGCCAGGTGGCGCAAAGGGACAGGTTGCGAACTGAATGTAATTGTAAAATGAAAGGAAGACGTTAAACAACAATAACATTATAATATACATTATAACATTCTTAAAAGCCATTAAAAATAGGATAGTCTTAGGCTACAGTCTACTCATCAAAAAATTAAAAATAAACCTTTACACAAAGGCTCTTATGCATGCTATTGTTTTTAAACAGTAATTTTATATATATATACTTATACCAAGAATGAACCGAAATGAAAACATTCCTGACTAAATGTATGAAATCAAGTGAAACCTTTTGAAATGTTTCATTTAATTGCATCTAAATGTCTCACAATGTCATGATGTTTTTTTAATGTTCTATAAAATATGAAACAAGACTATATACAATTAATATGAGTGTTTACATTGCAACAGTATGAATGTTAAAGTCTAAGAATGTTTAGACTAATCTTTACTGTGAAATACTCTGTTCGTGAATATATGTAGATATTTATAATGTTCTTAATAAATTAGTTTCTCAGATATAAAATGTTTTTTGTATTATAATACACACAAAACATGCTTGAGTTTATGCCTACAAAATCATGCAGTTTTTTTTTGTTGTTGTTGTTGTTTTGTTTTTTTACAGTAGGTGGCCAACCAAAATGCCTATTACCGCCGCAGCAGGGACACGCCGTTAACTGCAAATCAGCCGCGTGTTAAAGTCGTTCACAAAACTACCATCAGGTGGCGCAAAGGGACAGTTTGAAAACTGACTGGAATTATATTTTGTTTTGTAAATGGAGATCAAATAACAAAATAAAACAACAATTACAATATAATATAACATTAAAGCTGCAAGCAACGATGAAAGGGCCCTCACACCTGGGCTCACCGCCACCCGGTGGCCATAGGAGAAAAGCGAATGTTGGGCAATATGCATATAAATTGGTAAATATTTTTGCCAAATTTCCTGCTGCCAACAGGTGGTGCAATGATTATAACAATATTGGCATGCAGATGTCTTCAGGCCAGGACTCTTACCAAACATGAAGTTTGGGGCAGATCGGACATTGCATGTTTAAGTTAGTTTAAAACAAGTAATTTCCTATTGCTAGCAGGTGGCGCTATGTCTATAAATCAATACTGGCCTTAAGTTGAGTTCTGAGCACTGATCTATAATATAGAACTGGATTGCTCATGACGTCATTAAAGTGAAGCCGCCGCGCCGCCATATTGGTAATCCCTAGTGTGCGTAAACGTTCTATTGAATTAATAGGAAATTGTATGATTTTAATGAGAAAACATGACATAACACGTCAGCGTTTTTAAATCTGAAGTATCCCTGTACATTCTTGCAATGCAAACACCCTAGGCATGTAAACGGTTATTTTTTTAAATGTTGGGAATTTCCCCTACTTATTAAAAAGCTACGTTCATTACAGTAGCGAACATCATGAACATGATAAACATCAGACGGACACGACCTCAACATATAAAACAAACCACAAAGTGCTCATTCTGAAATCTGAAGAAAGATTTATGCTTTGTATACCTTTATTTGCCTTGTACAGTTATTCATTGTTTATATAATTTAGTTATAGTGTTTTATTCGTACAGTAGGCGATAACTGCAAATGTTATAGTGTTTTTATTCGTTATTCAGCGCTAAGTGCAAATGTTTCAACAATGATTTCTTTAACAGCATTCATTTTGAAGCAGGTAATGATTCAAACGGTTGTTAAAATAATTATTAATTCAGCATACAATATTTTACATTTAAACAGTAACGTTACTGCTAGTAAACATATTTGCGCGATCTTGGAGAGTCTGAAATAGATGTTGCTCAATCATGACATTAAAAATATACACATCATAAATTAACCATAAAAAAAACTTACTATACACAGTACGGATTTAAAGACATTTAAAGGCTTTATTTCCAAGATAGTAAGTTAAGCTTTTTGGTTCAGTATATAGCAATATTAACAGATGCTATTGTATTATTCACTGTAATATATACAAATCCATTTCTGATACAAAAACGTTCATGTTTAATAATTCCTGAATAATTATGGTCATAAAGAAATAGTGTATATTTTGTGTTGGATCGTTACCTGTGTCATCAGTAGCAGCAGACACACCCACCTAAAACGGTTTAAATATATAGCTTATACACTGCCCCAAAAGACCGTAAACACTGCAGATAACATCTGAAGTAAACATTAATTTACATACACATAACATAAAAACTAGTCCTGTTTGACCGATTCGCTTCATATCGGGTGATTTTAGGACAGCGTTTTAGCTGTGACTCAATGGTGCTCTCTGCCGGTAGGGATTAGTAAGATGGCGGATCGAACACATCCGGTGGCTTCACTCACAGTTTAGAACGCGATGAGCGATCCAGTCATATATAGATCAGTGGTTCTGAGGCCAGGACTCTTGTCAAACATGTGAGGTTTGGGGCAGATCGGACATTGCATGTTTAAGTTAGTTTAAAACAAGTAATTTCCTGTTGCCAGCAGATGGCGCTATGATTATAACTGAAATATTGGCCTTAAGATCTGTTAAGGCCAGGACTCTTATCAAACATGTGAAGTTTAAGGCAGATCAGACATTGCATGTTTAAGATAGTGTGAAACAATATATTTCCTGTTGCCAGCAGGTGGCGCTATAATTACAATTGAATATTGGCCTTTAGATGTGTTCAGACCAGGACTCTATAAAACATGTGAAGTTTGGGGCAGATTGGGCATTGTATGCATGAGTTACAACAGCTTTCTGATTCATAGTACTGAGTAAGTGTTCCTAGCCTTTTTGAGAATATTTGTAGCATATTTAGCACACAATGGCATATTTTACTGTGTTGCTAATAGTGCATAACAGTGTAAAACATTACACTTCCTGTTGCCAGTAGGTGGCGCTATAACTATAACCAAATATGAGCATTAAGATGTCTTCAGGCAAGGACTTTAATCAAACGTGAAGTCTGAGCCAGATTGGACATTGTATGCACGAGTAATAGTAATGTTCTGTTTCACTGCATTAATAGTACACTTTAACACTTAGCTAAGTGTTGCTAGCATGTTTTAGCATGCTTCTAGAATGTTGGCAGTCTATTTAACACTTGTTGATGCTTTTTATTATGTTGCTAGGAGACCATAACAGTATTAAATGTGTCACTTCCTGTTGCCAGCAGGTGGCGCTATGACTATAATTGAATACAGGCATGTAGGTGTGTTCAGGACAGGACTCTTTTCAAACTTGTTAAATTTGGGGCATATTGGACACTGCATGCCTGAGTTACAGTAACTTCCTGTTTCACTGCATTAATAGCATGCTTACATTAACAAATAAACTTGTAATCACTGTATAATTTCTAATGAAACCATTTGTAGATTTTTTTAGATTTTTAAAAGTTTAATGATGTTTGTAAACACTAATGATCTGTTAAGCATTATATATTGTTTGTAAATAATTTATTAATAAAGCTTTTAATCATTGTAAACCATCTGTCAAAATTGGTGTTTTTTTGTATAATGACCTGTTAATCACTTGGTAATGTTTAATAAGTTCATTAGATAACATTTACAAGCAAATAATAACATTAAATAATGATCTGTTAATCACTTGGTAATGTTTAATAAGTTCATTAGATAACATTTACAAGCACATTGTATCATATTTCTAGATATGTGAATATATATCAAGTAATGATAAGTTGGACATTATATGTTTGTTAATGATTTACTAATGAAAATTATTATAAAGTGTTACCTACTTTTTAAATACATTTTAGTCTCGTCTTTTGTCATCAACAATATTGCATGTTGATATAGTCACAGTTTATTGACCTTATTGTAGTTTCGTCATCATCTTGTCTTAGTCATTAGAAAAAAGCTTGTCAACAAAATTTTTCGTCATGCTTTTCGTCAATGTTATTAACACTGAGGGAACATCAATCAGTTACTATGAACAAAGATGCATTTATAAACCTCTATTTTCTGGTACTATAATACCTATAAAAAACCTTTTTGAAAACGCTCATAGATGGCTAAGTGTAAATGTTTAAGTATACAGCAACAGTTATTTTCATACACAGTTCAGTCATGCAAAGGAATGACAATAGTATTCTATAATAGACTCTATAACCTTTTGCATAATCAATCCTTTAATCAAAAATTTCAGGCAAATCTATTAACTTTTAAAAGCAAGTTTGCTGACAAGCTGCACAACAATTAGTTTACTGTCGATTTTTTGTGTGTGTGTGTGTGTGTGTGTGTGTGTGTGTGTGTGTGTGTCTTTGTTGCTTTTTCTTCCTCTTTTTTGTTACATTTAAAGTGCAGAAATAAATAGGTATTTTGTTGTTGTTTTCTTGTTGTTAAATGAGATCCCAGTCCAGGTTTTTCTTGTACCTGTATCTTTTTATTTTTGTTACGTAATTGCTGTTATTACCCTATATGGGACAAGCTATTTGAAAAATGGATTGATACAAATTTCTCTTCTAGATTTAAACATATCTAATAAGTAAACGTACAGAAATGTTGTACACGCTTTGGGAGATTAAAATATCATGAAAAAGGAGAGGAAAAAAAGATGAAAAACAATTTTCTTAAAAACATTTCTTACAAAAATACTTGTCAATCCTAAACACTGACTATGGGAACATGGCCAGAGTAGTAAGCCTACAGAGAGCAAAATCAACCTTTACATACAAACTGATTTCCTCACCTCTGCAATCATACGATTAGTGTCTCCTAAAAATAGCAAATCCAAAGCTTCCTCTTCATTGGCCGACTGTTGCAATGACAGGTTCTTGAGGTGAATGTTCTGGTCTGGATCTTCCATGATTGTCACCTTCCTAAGTCAATGACAAAATGTTAAGAATGTTGGCAAACAAAATAAAATGTGAGTGAAGGAAGTAGTCAACCATCAAATCAATGAACATCAGCTGTGTAACGGTAGATTGCAGAGAAATACTGTACACATGCACATATACACCATTACTTCTATAGGTGAACAGGAAAACTGTCTTTTTCTGTTATGCCTGCACTTATGTTTACATTACTGAGTATACTGTATTTACCTTTTGGTATAATAAAGGTTCTGAGCTCTATAAACAACATCTCTGACATACTGTCAACAGATCTTAAAACTTGTATTGAACCCTGAACATTCATTAGAGCAAAGGGTGTCAAACTCATTTTAGGTTGAGGGCCGGATCTGAGAAAACATCCCCTTGTGTGGGCCGAAATACCCTTTTTGCTCACACTACAATATAATTTACAAAAAACTTAGGAAAACTTTTTTGAAGATGATGATAGGTTTTTTAGGGGCGTGCTTTAAAATGTCTGTTTTTTTGTTTTTGTTTTTTTTTTATAGTGGTAATTGTCATATTTTGCAGAGTGTGTTTTTGAGATTGCACCTTGGTTGGTTTAAGCCTGTTATGGTTAAATAAATATGATGTGCAATAAAATGTATTTTTTTATTTATTTATTATTTTATTTTTTTAATAGTGATAATTGCCATATTTTACAAAGTGTGTTTTTGAGATTGCACCTTGGTTGGTTTAAGCCAACCTCTCATAACCTCCCAAAACTCTCATAATGTGGTTTTGTTTGTTTTTTTGTAAAATTACAAAATGTCAGTTCACACATCATTGAAACAATGATGTGTGCATTAGAGCATAACGTCAGAATAGAACCAGATGGTTGAATTTAATATTAAACTAGGGTATATCTAAGTGTCTGAGTCACAACAAAAACTAAGACATCTGATGAGACAAGAACTGATATCAGGCTAAGTGATAAACTACAAGAAAAACAACATGAAGTAAGCAATCCTACTGGAAAAAAAATATTCAAGCACCCATGGGATTAAAGGTCCATGGTTCTTTAATCATTGAATTAAAAATGAATTAGAGATCAATACCAGCTAGATCCATCTGAAATAAATATTTAAAGTTTTGTTATTTTCAACATTAACATGAAACTAGATAAAAAAGTTTGTCAAGACAAACTTTAAGGTTGGCTTGAGAAAGCCTAGCCTGAAAGCAGTTGTAAAAGCCTGTAGTTTGAACATTTAGATAGATTAGATAGATAACATGTTTCTAGCATAATTAGAATGTTTTTAACACAATTGGTCTATTACTAGCATTTTGATTAGCATATAGATTAGCATGCTACTAGCATGTTGCTAGCATGATAAGCAAGTGACTATCATGTTTCTAGCATGATTAACACGTTACTAGCATGTCATTTACATTTTTCTAACATGATTAACATGTAACTAGCATGTTGTTAGCATGATTAGCAAGTGAATAAAGTTTCCACTGTTATGCTGATGATACTCAACTATATTTCTCAACGAGACCAGATGAAACTTCTAAATTATCTACGCTAACAGTGTGTTAAAAATGTAAAAGATTGGATGACCAATAATTTTCTCCTATTAAATTCAGATAAGACAGAGATATTACTTATTAGACCAAAAAACATTACACAGAATCTCGTAGATTACAATTTGCAATTAGACGGATGTACTGTTACTTCCTCTACTGTCAAAAATCTGGGTGTTATATTAGACAGTAACTTGTCTTTTGAAAATCATATTTCCCATGTTACAAAAACAGCATTCTTCCATCTTAGAAACATTGCCAAGCTACGAAACATGTTACCTGTTTCTGATGCAGAAAAGCTAGTTCATGCGTTCATGACCTTTAGACTGGACTATTAATGCACTGCTCGGTGGTTGTCCTGCATCCTCAATAAACAAGCTACAGGTAGTTCAAAATGTAGCGGCTAGAGTCCTTACCAGGTCAAGAAAATATGATCATATTTCCCCAATTTTACAGTCTCTGCACTGGCTACCTATTAAGTTCCATATCAGTTGAAAAAATATAATAACTTACTTAAAAGGCCCTTAATGGTTTAGCTCCTGCGTACCTAACTAGTCTTCTACCACGCTACAATCCATCACGCTCCCTAAGGTCACAAAATGCTGGACTTTTTCTGGAATAGCCTTCCTGATAATGTTCGGGTTCAGACACACTTTCTCTGTTTAAATCTAGATTAAAAAACACACCTCTTTGGCCAAGCATTCAAATAATGCATCTCATAATTTTGGACTGCAGTTATATCTGATCAAATGCGCATTATTATTCTTTAGCTTGGGTTAAACTAATTAATTTTACTTGGCTGGAACAGCAGCTACGCTAATTATGTCTCTATTTGTTTCGAGATGATGCCAACCCCTCAGAGGACCTCAGATGATCCTAACCCAGAGACAACATACAGAACTACCACATTTTGCTAGAAGTTTGATTGCATAATTGCTGTTAATAGTGTTAATCGTCTGTTTGTTTACGTCTTTTATTGATTTTTCTGAACATTTCTGCCGTATGCACATAAACTGACAGTCGCCACTGATAAGCTACTACTAAATATTGTAGAAACTTAATTTTCTGTAAAGTTGCTTTGCAATGATTTGTATCGTAAAAAGCGCTATACAAATAAACTTGAATTGAATTGAACTACCATGTTGTTTGCATGCTACTAGCATGTTTGCTAGCATGACTAGCAAGTGACTAGAATGTCGCTAGCATGATTATCAATTGCCAGCATGTCACTAGCATGTTTTATTATAATTGCATGCTACTAGCATCTTTTTAACATGATTAACAAGTGACTAGCATGTTTCAAGCATGATTAGCAAGTTTGTAGCATGTTTTTAGCATTTTTCTAGCACGATTAGCATGTTACTAGCATGTTGCTAGCATGTTTCCAACATGATTGCGAAGTGATTAGCATGTCGCTAGCATGTTTACATCATGATTATCATGGTCGTTAACACATTTCTAGCATGTTGTTAACATTATTAGCAAGTGACTAACATGTTTCTAACATGATAAGCAAGTTACAAGCATGTCATTACCAGTTTTCTAACATGATTAACATGTTATTAGCATGTTGCTAGCATAACTAGCAAATCACTAGCATGTTGTTAACATGATTAACAATTGACTAGCATGTCATTAGCATGTTGTTAGCATGATTAACAAGTTGCTAGCATGTTGCTAGCATGATTAACAAGTGACTAGCATGTTTCTAACACGACGAGCAAGGGACTAGCATGTAATTTAAATGATTAGCAAGTGACTAGCATGTCTCTAGCATGTTGTTAGAATGATTAGCAAGTGACTAGAATGTTGCTAGCATGATTAGCATGTGACTAGCATGTTGTTAACATGACTAGCAAGTAACTAGCATGTCATGAACATGATTAGCGAGTGACTAGCATGTAGCTAGCATTGTTATTAGCATAATTAACAAGTTGCTTGCATGTTTTAGCATAATTTATAAATGACTAGCATGTTGCATGCATGATTAGCAAGTAAATGGCATGCTGTTAACATGATTAGCAAGTGACTAGCATGTTGCATGCATGACTAGACATGACTGATTAGCAAATAACTAGCATTTAGCTGGAATGTTTCTGGCATGATTAACAAGTTACTAGCATGTTGCTAGCATGATTAACAAGTTATTAGCATGTTGCTAGCATGTTTCTAGCCTGATTAACAAGTAACTAGCAAGTTGTTAGCATTTTTTTATGTGCTATCCAGCTAAAACTAGCTAAAACCAGTTGATTCAGTAAAAAACAGCTAAACAACAGCTAAGACCAGCGTGACAGTGGCCAAAACCACTTTAAAACCATGTTAAAAGCATGTTTCTAGCCTGATTAGCAAGTTACTAGCATGTTGTAAGCATGTTTCTATGCTAATCCAGCTAAAACCAGTTGATTCATTAAGAAAAGAAAAACAGCTAAAAAACAGCTAAGACCAGGGTGATAGTGGCCAAAACCACTTTAAAACCATGTTAAAAGCATGTTTCTAGCCTGATTAGCAAGTTACTAGCATGTTGTTATCATTTTCTATGCTAATCCAGCTAAAATCAATTGATTCAGTAAAAAACAGCTAAAAACCAGCGTGACAGTGGCCAAAACCACTTTAAAACCATGTTACAAGCATGTTTCCAGCCTGATTAGCAAGTTACTAGCATGTTGTTAGCATGTTTCAATGTTAATCCAGCTAAAACCAGTTGATTCAGTAAAAAAAACAGCTAAAACCAAGCGTGATAGTGGCCAAAACCACTGTAGAACCATGTTAAAATTGTTTCTAACATGATTAACAAGTTACTAGCATGTCGTTAACATTTTTCTAGCATGATTAGCATGTTACTAGCATGTTGCTAGCATAATTAGCATGATTAGCATGCTACTAGCATGTTAAAATGATTAGCAAATGACTGGCATGTTTCTAACATGATTAGCAAGTGACTAGAATGTGACTACCATGATTAGCAAGAGACTAGCATGTTGTTAGCTTGACGTTAGCATGATTAACAAGTCACTAGCATGTCATTACCAAGTTCCTAGCATGTTGTTAGCATGATAAGCAAGTTACTAGCATGTTGATAACATGATTAACAAGTGAATAGCTGTGCTGGACTGAATTGATTTTGATTTATTAGAAATGTTTATTATTTTGTATGTGTCTGTTTAGTGAGGACTTTTATTTTGAAAAGTAGTCACCTGTACTCTCTTAGTTCAGCAAACAGGAAATGTGAGTAGTACTGCAGTAGTTATCAAAATGTGGTAGCTGTTTGGTTAATCCTTAAACATCATCCTTCTTTGCATCTGTTAGACGCAACGTCTGTAAGTACAAAGTGTTAAATTTATTATGTGATTCTTTAAGAAGGTTATTTTGACATTACGATGTTTATTTTCTTAATTATTTTTACAAACTCATTGTTAATAAATAATTTCATACTTCGTAATTGTATTCTTTGTATATTTTTACAGTTTCACAGTTGAGTCATAAACGACTTGACGTCTCTGGTGAGGTTTTTTGAGTCACTGTTTAACTTACTGGATAGTTAGATGCCAGAAGTCTAATAAGGCCAGTACAGTGAAAAGACGTTAATACATCAGACTGAGAAGGACGTTCATGAATCACATGGAATCAAGCGTTAAATATTCCAAAGATTCTACCACATCAACCTGATTTTTTGCATGTGATCAAGTCTCATATAAGTATGGCAGAAGGTCAGAAAGATTTAGTGGATCTTAAAGGCACAGCTGAAGATGTGCACTGTCAGCACACGTTCCTCAAAAACATCCAGACATTCTTCAAGAGCATCCAGTTGTCACTCAAGTGCCAGCATAGCTGTTTTCAAGGCACGAGCAAAAGCAGAAGCCACACAAGCCAGAGCAAAGTACGCTAAAAAAGAAATAGAATTGAAAGTTGAACAGGCACGTCTTCAAGCAACACTGGAAGCTTTGCAAGAAGAGAAGGAAAAGGATGCTGCTTTGGCAGAAGCCCAGGTACTGGAATAAGCATTTCTGGAAACAGAACGTAGTGCAGCCAATAGAGTATCGGTGCCTGTTCCCATCGAGGACAGTCGAAATCGCACAGCAGATTATGTAAAAACACAATCTGAGATTAGAAGTGGTACACTGCCCTCTAGTGGAGAGAAAGAAACGCAACCAAAACTTCAATCTTCTCAATTTGTCAGTCCAATTAAAAGTGAAACTGATTTCAAGGACTTACCAATTAGTTTACAAAACTATGGACTTTAGTGTAGACATGTTTCAAGATGCCACCCAAACGCAGGCTTCTCCTCGTCACTACCAAATACAGAGTGGACCTTCTGATAAAGGAGATTCCTTGTCCATTACCTATGACCTTGCAAAGTATCTAAGCTCGTACACAGCTTGTGTCAGCGGGGCTTACTTATTTTGATGATAAGCCCATTAATTACTGGGCATGGAAATCATCTTTCCAGGGTGCAATTTCTGGTCTGGGTCTTTCACCAGCAGAAGAACAAGATCTCTTGATTAAATACCTGGGTAAAGAATCTTCTGAGCATGCACAGAGACTGAAAGCTGTTCATATCAGAAACCCGGCAGCTGCACTGATAATGACATGGCAGAGACTTGAGGAAATATATGGTTCTCCAGAAGCAATTGAACATGCTCTTTTTGCTAAACTGGAAAACTTCCCAAGAGTAACAAACAAAGACCCACAAAAGCTTCGAGATTTAGGAGACATCCTCTCTGAACTAGAAGCTGCAAAGCTTGAGGGATACTTACCAGGTCTGGCATATTTGGACACTTCTAAGGGAGTGAACCCTATTGTTGAGAAACTTCCCTATAATATTCAAGAAAAATGGATGTAAACATATAAACAAAGAGTATCGTGTTGCTTTCCCACCTTTCTCAGTGTTTGCAAATTTTGTCCGCTCAGAAGCAAAAGCACGTACAGATCCCAGTTTTAGTACGTTTCCTCATGCGAAATATGAGAAAGGAGAAAGATTTGAGAAACAAAGACAAATTCCAATATGCGTTCACAAGACTCAAGTTAGTACCTCAACTAAAGTACAATCTGAACAGAAAAAGAGATCAGTTAGTCCAAATCAGATTTGCCCAATGCATGGAAAACCTCATCCTTTAAAAGTAGACATTTCAAGATTTCTGTAGATATATTTCTCATGTATGTAAGGCACCCCAGTTTTAAGTTATTTCATTATCGGGAAAAAAGGGGAAAAAAAAGAAGGAAAAAAATGATCTCGAGGGCGCCTCCCTGTCATGCATGCGCATCAATAATTTTCTGCACAAACACTTGAATATGAATAGTAAAAGAGCACATTTCTTTTAGGTTACAGTACGGGAGCCGCATTAAAAATAAATCTTCACAAGTCTACAACCGAAACAGATGCAGTTATAACCTGTAAATGAAAGGCTATTTGACGTTTTAAAATGATCTAACGGCTGATGCTGCTCCAATTTGTTGATTTTGATTGTTTTAATAAATCTCTTTTACATTAAATAATAAAGATACAAAGCAGGTTAAGCTAGATATTATTGTACAAATAATTATAAAATGCTATAGATTGCGAATAAGAATGCAGTTTTACATTTTGCATATGCATTACAAAGTTAATTATTTTTTACATGCAATGATACAAAATAAAACCAAAAAAGATTTGTAATGAAGAAAAAATATGTAGACAAATAAGAATAAACGCTGCATGTAGCACTCAGCTTAATGCGCGCCCTGTGCAAATCTTGGAACAGGAATAGAATACACTCCTGCATTTAGATGCGGCTGCAATTTCTTTTTTTTTTCTTTTTTTTTTTTTGAGTTTTAATTAAATTGTATGAAAGCAAGTAAAGAAGGCTCCTTTTAAAATCACTAAAGTTGTCAATTAATGAAGCTCATTTTTACATCGTGTGCACTTTGTTGATTATAATGAGAGAACTTGTTTAAACGTGAGGACATTTTATTACTCCGTCCATTCTTTTCAGTTTCAATGCTAAATTGTGGCCATTTTAATTTATTCGTTTCTTGTTTTAGTTTGGCCTAAATAATGGGAGTGAAATTATTCAGTGCCTCACGTTTTACTAAAATAGTGGAAATAATTTATAAAACAGGCAATAATTTTTTAATCAGTGTACAGACAGATATCTTTTCCCCAAGTTGTTATCTGTCAAAATAAATGATAGGTAACTAATAACAAAGTTTGAGCGTGATTTATTCTGTTTTATTCGTTCTAAGAAACGAACATAACTTATTAAGTAGGCTACTAAAGTTTCATCTGTGAATAATAAATATTTTAACTACAGTGTTTTTCTTTCATTTTCCTCTGACTGCAGCCGTCAAATATAACACACCAGGCAAGCAAAGCTGACGGCTATTTGCGAAAATGGGCTTTGATGCGCTTGTTGGATAACTTGTGGTTAAAGCCCCGCTCAGTGGTCAGAAGCTGCAAATGCATTTTGCAGACGCGGCAGCGGCGCTCACGGCGGTAGAAAGCACACTCTGGTTGGCTACCTACTATATATATATATATAAAAAAAATAAAAAAAAAAAATATATATATATATATGTATATATATATATATATATATATATATATATATATATATATATATATATATATATATATATATATATATATATACAGGGCCGCATTAAGACTATAAGGGGCCCCTGGGCTTTACCTCTTGAGGGGCCCTTCCAGGGCTCGACAATAAGAACTGCCCGATTGCCCGAGGCTAGTGTGACTGACGCTCGTGACAGTAGACGGAGCAGTCACTTGCCCGATCGGGCCAGCGCTGTAGGGTGTGCGTTATATGTAGTCTGTGATATCGTAATTGTTGATTCAACAATCTGATATTATCGAGTATGCATCTCACTTTACAAAAAACAAACAAAAACACACCTATTCTGTGCACGCATGCACTACGTGACGTAGTCTAGTAGGTTAGACTTGTGCACGTGATTTAGTCTTAATGCTGCCTCAGAATTCAATATGCCCCTGTATATATTCCATATAATTAATAATTTAATATCTATGTTAACCAATATTACACAAAGAGTGCCGTTTTTCTCCAAATATTAGCATGATTACAAATGTGATGATTTTATTCAGTGTACAGTTTAATAAACAAGAACTTCATATCAAGTGACTTACATTTTAGACACCAAATCGTCTGTTTTGCTGTATTTCGCCAACGAAAAAGGTTCCAAAGTCCACAGAATTGTTTTGCGTCTCTGAGCAACACTTCCTGAGTGAATCAGCCGCTTGAATGAATCGGTTGAATCTCAATGATTTGCTCATTAACAGTGATTCGCTGCCACCTACTGGCGGGTTTAATTTCAGGTTTAAAGTGTCTTCATTTTTTTTAATAATTCCACAGTATTTAACGTTTTATATTTTCAACATTAAAAACATTTTTATGCATCTGTAACTGCTCTTGACTGATATATTTTTAATAAAGTTTAATCTATTCTATAGTTATACATTAGATTACAACGTCTGTACCTGAAAATCTCTTGTTTAAACCTACATGAAAAACTTGAAAAGCACCATTTATTTCATTTATGTTTGTTCTGTTGTATTTCTTTGTGCTATTACTCATAATTTGATTATTTGTAACTATTTTATTACTTACTGTTTATTTGTCTAACAATATTTAAAATATAAGTTAATCTAGTAGCTTGCTGTCATTAACCTATTATTGAGGTTAAATGTAACAAAGACAATGAAAACAATATCTATGCTTATTTTATAGGCCCATTTTCTTGTCTTTTACTTTTATTATTTTTTTGTTGTGGGGTCAGTGAAAATTTTACTGGGGCAAGTAAAAATTTGAATCGCTGGCCCGACCGGGGTTGAGCCCTGCCTTCATCCATTGGAACTGCATAATTAATCGTTAAAAGTTATGGTTCCTTTTACTGTTAGGCCGTTTGTATCTATTACACGTTACCCCACCAGGTGGCAACAAGTGACTGTTAAAATTGCATTTGTCATGGGATCATTCTCAATTTAATTCAGTATTGCATGATGTCTGCGAGGGTTTTCTGCACACGCGCTTAGGATGTGTCAGTCAACACGAGTACAGAGATATTTTTCATGACTTATTATTGCGATTAAAAAGTAGTTTTAACATCAAGCGCGTCCTACACGATTTTCTCATTCATGCATTTTTTTTTTTTTCTTTAAAGAAGTGATACGAACATCTAGCGCAATTAAGTGTTTGCTTCTGAAGGCATACACAACTTTAATAGTAACAAGAGTGCTTTATTTAAATCATTATGTAATATGATAAGGCCTATTTAATTACATGTATGCAGAATCGTTCGCATCAACATTGCAATACATAAAACTTATTATAATCCACAGCTCTAGTGTGGTGGCTAACTAACTACTGGGAGCTCAACTAAGTTGTTAAGTTGAAAAGGAGTTAATTATTTTGATAGACTATCATATCTAGCTACTGCTGCCAGCCTGCTAGTATATCACCTGTAAATGGCAGTGATTCCCTTTCCCCTTCACCATTATCTGCATCTTCATCTTTCCCTGGGCTTGCGTTAAAATATGATGTTAGTTTCGGAATATATATATATATATATATATATATATATATATATATATATATATATACATACTCACCGGCCACTTTATTAGGTACACCTATAGACCCCTTAATCGCCTACGTCACTGTGACGTCACCGCTCTAGCTGGAGGCAAAATATAAGGAAGAACTCATAGCAGGCGCGCTAAAAGTTTGAGGTTTTGACTTTAAAATGTCGTCTTGTTGTGTTTTTGGCTGCCAGAATAGAAGGAACAGCACTTTTGGTTCAAAACTAAAGTTTCACCGGATCCCGGCCGACATTCCTTCACAGAAATTAAGAAGACAATTGTGGTTGAATGCAATACGGCATACAGACTAGACAGAGACGATCATAAATAATGCTCGTGTTTGCAGTGCACACTTCATATTAGGTAAAATAATCTAAGCATATGTACTGGTGTGTTGGTTTTATCTAGTACAAATCAGCAAGTTTATGTTTTATAGGTGAAAACTCGCCAACCTTCAGCGCACTAGCTAGCTTAAATGTTAAACAAACATACAGCGATAGATGTGTGTGCCATCCTTTGAATGGTCTCTTAAAATAATCCACATTGCTAATCATAGTTAGCCCAGCGATATGTTACATTAGACAATAAGCCTTGACAAAATTCCCCAAACCACCCGAAAGTAATTCATATGTTGTCTAGGAAATATCCAAAACCTGGTTAAAATGTTTCCAATGAGAACAAGATACAAGAACTACACCAGGCTTAGCTAAAAATAAATAAATTAATTAGGCTACTGTAATGTTATCCACTCGTCATTATATTTTGGTCAGATAACCAGTTTGGTCAGTGAACTGAGTGATCAACTGAATTAACTGATAAATGTATGCTAACTCCCACTTTTTTTATTATTTTTTTTTTTGTCAAGGTCCCGCAGAGTCAGTGACTGTACATATTCGGACAGTTCCGAACCTTCTTCTGCATCCATGTTTAATAAATCCCTCCTAAAACGTGGTAGTTTACGCTTGTCAACATTGCGTCCGCGCCTCTTTTTGCCTCCAGCTAAGCCCCGCCCACCCGGAGACATTGCAGTGTTTACAAACTTTTAAGGGGTCTATTCAAATGCCTGGTAACACAAATTGCTAATCAGCCAATCACATGGCAGCAACTCAATGCATTTAGGGATCTAAATGTGGGGAGGATGATTTGCTGAAGTTCAAACCGAGTATCAGAATGGGGAAGAAAAGAGATTTAAGTGACTTTGAACGTGGAATGGTTGTTGGTGCCAGACGGGCTGGTCTGAGTTTTTCAAAAACTGCTGATCTACTGGGATTTTCACTCACAACCATCTCTAGAGTTTACAGAGAATGGTCCGAAAAAGAGAAAATATCCAGAGAGCGGCAGTTGTGTGGACAAAAATGCCTTGTTGATGTCAGAGGTCAGAGAAGAATGGGCAGACTGGTTAGAGATGATAGAAAGGCAACAGTAACTCAAATAACCACTCGTTACAACCAAGGTATGCAGAATACCATCTCTAAATGCACAACACGTCGAACCCTGAAGCAGATGGGCTACAGAAGCAGAAGACCACACCGGGTGCCGCTCCTCTCAACTAAGCACAGGAAACGGAGGCTTCAATTCGCACAGGCTCACCAAAATTGGACAATAGAAGATTGGAAAAATGTTGCCTGGTCTGATGAGTCTCGATTTCAGCTGAGACATTCAGATGTTAGGGTCAGAATTTGGTGTGAAGAACATGATTTCAATTATTGCCTTATATAGCCTTGTCTCAATGGTTCAGGCTGGCGGTGGTGGTGTAATGGTGTGGGGGATATTTTCTTGGCACACTTTGGGCCCCTTAGTACCAGTTGAGCATTGTTTAAATGCCACAGCCTACCTGAGTATTGTTGCTGTCCATGTTCATCCCTTTATGACTACAGTGTACCCATCTTCTGATGGCTTGTTCCAGCAGGATAATGCATCATGTCAATATGGACCAAAATCTCTGAGGAATGTTTCCAACACCTTGTTGAATTTATGCCACGAAGAATTAAGGCAGTTCTGAATGCAAAAGGGGGTCCAACCCTGTACTAGCAAGGTGTACCTAATAAAGTGTCCAGTGAGTGTGTGTGTATAGGGGATGTTCATTTTAAGCGGTTAACCGTTAACCGACTGTTAAGAATTTTGACCAATTAATACTATCATTTAAACGGGTTAAAAAGTAATTTATTTATTTTCATTAATTTACAAAAATATTTAAAAAGGTTTGCTGCATGGTTAAAATATGCTACACGTATAATTTTTTATAGAGTTTTTTTTTAGAGAAAATAAACATAAATCATGTATAATAAGTAGCATTTTATTATTTCATTCAGAAACAGGCCTAATGCCGACGCGAAATGTTTACAAACATTATAATAAACTGTAAACATAACTATGCTATTTTAACCCCTCACTCCACAACAAATCCTTTCAATTAACAGTATTTAGAAAAGAGCAAGAAGTAAAAACAGGCCTTTCAGAAGTTAGAGCAATATAAACAACAAGCCAAAACAAATTAATTTAGTCTAAAACAAAACTGAAACCAACGCTGGGTCTCTCATTAGATACAAAATCAAATGTTTACGTATTTGCGATGTATTTGAATGCCAAGTCGTGGCCTAATGGTTAGAGTGTTTGATTCCTAACCCTAAGGTTGTGGGTTTGAGCCTCGGGCCGGCAATACCACGACTGAGGTGCCCTTGAGAAAGGCACCGAACTACCAACTGCTCCCCGGGCGCTGCAGCATAAAAGTGAAAGTGAAAGTCGTGACATTTGCCAAGTATGGTAACCCATACTCGGAATTGGTGCTCTGCATTTAACCCATCCAAGTGGACACACACAGCAGTGAGAAGTGAACACACCGTGAACACACACCCGGAGCAGTGGGCAGCTATATCCAGAGCCCGGGGAGCAACTGGGAGTTCAGTGCCTTGTTCAAGGGCACTTCAGCCATGGGTACTGAGGGTGGAAGAGAGTGCTGTTCATTCACTCCCCACCCACCTACAACCTTCTGATTACAAGTCCAATTCTCTAACCATTAGGCCACAGCTACCCCCATAAAAAAACTTTTTTTTAAAAACTTTTTTTAAAAGTGAAGTGACATACAGCCAAGTATGGTGACCCATACTCAGAATTCGTGCTCTGCATTTAACCCATCCAAAGCCAACAAAAACACAAACAAACACAAACAAACACACAAAAAACACCAACACAAACGGACAGACAATTATACAGAGATTTACCATAAG
Source organism: Cyprinus carpio (assembly GCF_018340385.1). Lineage (NCBI taxonomy): Eukaryota > Metazoa > Chordata > Actinopteri > Cypriniformes > Cyprinidae > Cyprinus > Cyprinus carpio. The sequence goes on from NC_056588.1 coordinate 27,295,397, forward strand.
TTACCATATGGGTTACCATACTTGGCAAATGTCATGACTTTCACTTTCACTTTTATGCTGCGGCGCCCGGGGAGCAGCTGGTAGTTCGGTGCCTTGCTCAAGGGCACCTCAGTCGTGATATTGCCGGCCCGAGGCTCGAACCCACAACCCTAGGGTTAGGAGTCAAACTCTCTAACCACTAGGCCACGACTTCCCCACATAAATGGCTGCCCACTGCTCTGGGTGTGTGTTCAGGTGTGTGTGTTCACTGCTGTGTGTGTGCACTTTGAATGGGTTAAATGCAGAGCACAAATTCTGAGTATGGTTCACCATACTTGGTTGTATGTCACGTCACTTTCAAAATATTATTTATTATGTTGGCTACTTCACGCATTCCAATATCCACGTAAAACAAAATGTTTTGCATAACATCACGATGGTACGGTGATAACACTTAACATCACAGATTTTACTACATATTTAAACTGAGCAGTATGGGTTTTTTTCCCATATGTTTGTTTGACCATATTTTATTATAATAATGAATAGGCTGCATTGTCAAGGTAGCAAAGCTTAACTGTGCGCGCATGCGGCACCAGTGCAAACACTTGAATTTTTTCCTTCTAACAGTGGAAGCAACTTCTCCATTTAGTCATAAAGGAAGCAACTACTCCTTTTAGTCATAAAGATAGTCGGAATTGTAAACGGGTTGCCTTTATTTGTGTACATTCCCAACAAAAACAAATCTTTGTGCGTAAAATAAGCCTGAAGAAAACTTTCTGACATCTGGTTTCCTTTCACACACTCACAGAAGCGCTGCAGGTGCGTTATGTGATATGATGACCATGTGAATCCTATATATATATATATATATATATATATATATATAATATATTATATATAATATATATATATATATATATATATATATATATATATATATATATATATATATATATATACACACATGGGGCTTACAATATATTATTCTAAAGCAACCGTTTGCATTAACGTAACTAGTATATGAATGTGGTCATATTGGAAAATTGTCTGATTTTTACAGATCTGAAATACTGATTAAATTAGTCAGGGTCAAAACAAAGACTTACGGTAAATCCTCCAGACGAGATGCCTCATGTTGGGGATTCAGTAGATCATAACCAGTCTCATTGTAGATTTCCAGGTAAGATATGTGGGTTGTATAGATCATACTGCTGTCCTGCAAACATATATACAACATATGCTAACCCAACTAAATAAGGTATAACGGGGAAGATCAAAACAGTTCACCAGCTTAATCTTGATTCTAGCCTAGATTATTTAATCAACACTTTTTTTTTTTTTTCTTTGCTGAATACATGCCTTCAGGAGAAATATTATGAAAATGTTTACTGACCTTGCTGAAATGCTGATAAAGGTACGAAAGGGTTCTGGGGATGATCCCTCGATCATTGTAGTTCTCTGCACCTCCAGTGATTGTAAAGGTCTTCCCACTTCCAGTCTGGCCATAGGCAAAGATGGTGCCATTATAACCTGCCAGCACACTATCAAAAGGTGCAAGGTTAACAATGATCTGAAGGCCATTTGCATGCTATGTGTCTCACTATGATTTAGTACTGTATATAAAGTTACATTAATTGACAGATAATTACTTAGATGTAACTGTAATGAAAAGCTTAAATTACATTTAAAATGGCATTAGGTTTTATAGAATAATTAAAGGATTAGTTCACATCCAGAATAAAAACTTCCTGATGATTTACTCACCACCATGTCATCCAAGATGTATTTCTGTCTTCAGTCGCAAAGAAATTAAGGTTTTTGAGGAAAACATAAATTTTTCTCCATATAATGAACTTAAATGGTGGACAACAGGCTGAAGGTCCAAATTGCAGTTTCAAGGCAGCTTCAAAGCACTCTACTATAGTCCACTATATGGAGAAAAAATCTGGAATGTTTTCCTCAAAAACCTTAATTTCTTTGCGACTAAAGAAAGAAAGATGTGAACATCTTGGATGACATGGGGGTGAGTAAATTACCTGTCAGGAGCTATAAGGGAGGACCCAAACGCAGATGAACAATGATTTGGTTTATTAACAAAACATACAAGCCAAAAGAGGGCAGGTAAGGCATGAAACAGAGTCCAACAACAGGGGATACAGGAAACAATGACAGGACAGCGGAGGATGACTGCTGGAACCAGCCCTGCAGATGAAGTGGCATGACCAGGCAGATAGTGGTAAAGACCAGGTGAGGCACAAGGAAGTATAGATCTGTTACTTGAACACCAAATCAGAACCAGCACCCAAAACAAAAAAATTAAAAAAAAGTAAAGCAAACAACAGGCGGCAGAGCAGGACTAGAATGGAGAAACACTACATATAGACAGTGTTGGGAAGGTTACTTTGGAAATGTAATAGGTTACAGATTACAAGTTACCCTATTTAAAATGTAATTGTAGTGTAACTTTTTCAATTACTTTATAAAAGTAATGTAACTGATTACTTTTGATTACTTTTCTAAATATCTAATGAATGTTTATTTTCAGCTGTTAATCATTTTCAAACATTTACACCATGCAGGGTTAACCTTACAGTAGTGCTCAACACTGTCAGACTTTCAAAATCCTTCATCACTTGAATTAAGATGATCAAATTTGAACACATCCCCCACAAAATCAGACTTTAGTACTGCCTTTTACTTTGAGATTGATCTGAAGTTAAATGCAGATTTAAAATCATAAGAAATAGTTTACCGATACTGTTTTTAAAACCAAATCTTTGCATAACTACAGAAAACACTGCATCTAAAATTGGTTTGGAAAAAAATAGTTAAAAAATAATAATAAATAAAAGCATATACATCAGCTCAAATATGCATATCTAATAAGCATGTGTCCTATTCTATGTACTAAACTCCTGAAACACTGGTGTCTTTTTGAAACATTGCTGTCTCTTTGTATATGATATGATGATAGTTTTCTCAAAATAAGTCAAATGCTCATGAAGTGACTAAGAGCAGTTCTAGAGATTATGTTTATGTGTTTATGTCTTAAAGTTTGTTGCTGTCGTATGCCTCTAGTTTGAGCTCCGTCATGTTATGTCTCTATCATCTATTTTTTATTGTTGAAATCTATTTTATACAGCATCAATTTCATTTCTATAACGTGTGAATATATCCTCTATCGTATTCTACAACAAAAACAATCAGAGCGCCTTGTTATTACTAGTTTTATTGTGATTTCCCAAGTCCGCTAGTAGCTTATAGCCCATTAGCATCACCAGCGTGGTTGTCGCTAAACCCGCATGCATCGCTAATACTCTATTCACACACATTACAATTGCTTTACTCACTGTTACTTGCTTTAATGGCGGATGTTTGTCTACCTTTGAGTGCAGGTGACGACACGTTCGAGCTGCATTCAGTGCAGCTCGAGCTGGAGGCCGTGGAGAAGCAGATTCGGGTCCTGGAGAAGAGGCAGGCCCAGCTGAGAGAGCGGAGAGCCGCGCTTGAAACCTCCCGGGCTGACGCTCACAAGTCCAGGGTATGCAGTGTGTTACTAACAGTCCCACCACATCCACCCCGTGTGTTTCTCTGCACAGGCCCGGTGCATCCAGGACGCAATCTGTCCAGATATCCTTCACTCCGGCGCCGGGACACCACGGACCCTGGGTGCATCCGCAGCGGAGGACGTGAGCCAGGCCCCGGGCAACGACCTCTCCCCCTCCGGTCTTCGAGATCTCCACATGGAACCGCTTCTCTCCCCTCCGCGAGACGGAACGCGACGCTGTGATCGTCGGAGACTCCATCGTCCAACACGTCCGTGCTACGTTAGCCGAAGGTAAAGTGCACACTCACTGTTTCCCTGGTGCTCGTGTTCTCGAGGTTTCTGCACAGATACCCGGGATCCTGAAGGTCGACGAGAACCCCAGAGCGGTCGTGCTTCACGCTGGGGTTAACGACACCATGCAGCGGCAGACGGAGACGCTGAAGAGGGACCTCAGGAGCCTGATCGAGACGGTTCGCAGCATGACGCCCACGGCAACGATCATCGTGTCAGGACCACTGCCCACGTATCGACGAGGACACGAAAGGTTCAGTAGACTTTTTGCTCTAAATGAATGGTTATTGTCATGGTGTAAAGAACAGAAACTGCTCTTTGTTAAAAAACTAAAAATTCAATTCTAAAAAAACTGCTATTTTTTGCGCTGATGGCCTGCACCCCAGCAGAGTCGGAGCGGAACTCCTGTCGGACAACATCTCCAGGACTCTACACTCCATATGACTAGTAAGGCAATTCTCAAATAACTGCTATGATGGCTTTTGTTCTACCCACTTAAATGTTAGAAGTACTTGTGCTGTCCAATCTATGAAGACTGTGTCTGTTCCCCGAATAGTGAGGTCAAAATGTAAATTTAATGTAGGATCTAGAAAAAATCTTATCGTGATTAAACCAGAAAAACTTAAAATAAATGAACAAAAACAATTTTTAAAGTTTGGGCTCATAAACATTAGATCACTCACACCCAAAGCAGTTATTGTAAATGAAATGATCACAGATAATAGTTTTGATGTACTCTGCTTGACTGAAACCTGGCTAAAACCAAATGATTATATTGGTCTAAATGAGTCTACTCCACCAAACTACTGTTATAAACATGAGCCCTGTCAGACTGGTCGTGGGGGACGTGTGGCAACAATATATAGTGATATTCTCAATGTTACCCAGAAAACAGGATACAGGTTTAAATCATTTGAAATACTTATGCTTAATGTTACATTGTCAGATATGCAAAAGAAAATCTATCGTATCTCTTGCTCTGGCTACTGTGTATAGACCACCAGGGCCATATACAGAATTCCTAAAAGAATTTGGAGATTTCCTCTCAGACCTGTTGGTTACCGCTGATAAAGCGCTAATTTTCGGAGATTTTATAATTCATATTGATAATACAAATGATGCATTAGGACTTGCGTTTACTAACTTATTAAACTGTTTTGGAGTAAAGCAAAATCTCACCAGGCCCACTCATCGTTTTAATCATACGCTAGATTTAATAATATCGCATAGAATCGATCTTACTGACATAGATATCATACCTCAAAGTGATGATGTTACTGACCATTTCCTTGTATCGTGCATTTTGCGTATTGATGATAATAACTATATGGTTTCGCGTTATCGTCCGGGCAGAACTATTGTTCCAGCCACCAAAGACAGATTAAGATTAAAAGGTTAGAGAAAAACGTACTGTGCCATGGTACAACAGTAATACCCACACTCTCAAGAAAGAAACTCGTAGTCTTGAGCACAAATGGAGAAAAACGAACTTGGAAGTTTTTAGAATTGCGTGGAAAAACAGTATGTCCAGCTATAGACAGGCTCTAAAAACTGCCAGGGCCGAGCATATCCACAAACTCATAGAAAACAACCAAAACAATCCAAGGTTTTTATTTAGCACAGTGGCTAGATTAACAAATAACCAGACGCCACCCGATCTAAATATTCCCTCACAGTTAAATAGTAATGACTTTATGAATTTCTTCACTGATAAAATAAATAACATCAGAAATACAATAACAAATGTAGATTCTACAGCGTCTAATACTTTAGTCTTATCCATCGCACCCAAAGATAAACTGCAGTGCTTTACAACTATAGGACAGGAAGAGCTAAATAAAACTTATCACTGCATCTAAACCAACAACATGTTTATTAGATCCTGTACCCACTAAATTACTGAAAGAGTTGTTACCTGTAGCAGAAAAACCGCTTCTCGATATTATTAACTCGTCGTTATCTTTAGGTCACGTCCCAAAACCATTCAAGATGGCGGTTATTAAGCCTCTTATTAAGAAACCACAACTAGATTCTAGTGAACTGGCAAATTACAGACCCATTTCAAATCTTCCATTTATGTCTAAAATTTTAGAAAAAGTTGTGTCTGCTCAATTGTGCTCCTACCTGCAAAAAAAATTATCTCTATGAAGAATTTCAGTCGGTTTCAGGCCCCATCATAGCACAGAAACTGCACTTGTTAAAATTACAAATGACTTGCTTCTTGCTTCAGATCAAGGCTGCATCTCATTGCTAGTTTACTTGATCTTAGTGCTGCGTTCGACACCATAGATCACGACATACTCATAGATAGATTACAAAACTATACAGGTATCACAAGTGCAGGCTTTAAGATGGTTTAAATCCTACCTGTCCGATCGCTACCACTTTGTTTATCTAAATGGGGAGTCATCTCAATTATCACCAGTAAAATATGGAGTGCCACAAGGATCTGTCCTAGGTCCTCTGCTATTTTCAATATACATGTTGCCCCTTGGTAATATTAATAGAAAATATGGGATTAGTGTACACTGTTATGCTGATGATACTCAACTATATATCTCAACAAGACCAGGTGAAACTTCAAAAATTATCTAAGCTAACAGAGTGTGTTAAAAATATAAAAGATTGGATGACCAATCATTTTCTCCTATTAAATTCAGATAAGACAGAGATATTACTTACTGGACCAGAAAACATTACACAGAATCTCGTAGATTACAATTTGCAATTAGACGGATGTACTGTTACTTCCTCTACTGTCAAAAATCTCGGGTGTTAAATTAGGACAGTAACTTGTCTTTTGAAAATCATATTTCCCATGTTACAAAAACAGCATTCTTCCATCTTAGAAACATTGCCAAGCTACGAAACATGTTACCTGTTCCTGATGCAGAAAAGCTAGTTCATGCGTTCATGACCTCTAGACTGGACTATTGTAATGCACTGCATCCTCAATAAACAAGCTACAGGTAGTCCAAAATGCAGCGGCTAGTGTCCTTACCAGGTCAAGAAAATATGATCATATTACCCCGATACTACAGTCTCTGCACTGGCTACCTATTAAGTTCCATATCAGTTACAAAATATTATTACTTACTTATAAGGCCCTTAATGGCTTAGCTCCTGCGTACCTAAACTAGTCTTCTACCACGCTAAAACCCATCACGCTCCCTAAGGTCACAAAACGATGGACTTTTGATAGTACCTAGGATAGCAAAGTCCACTAAAGGGGGTAGAGCTTTTTCGCATTTGGCGCCCAAACTGTGGAATAGCCTTCCTGATAATGTTCGGGGTTCAGGCACACTCTCTCTGTTTAAATCTAGATTAAAAACACACCTCTTTGGCCAAGCATTCAAATAATGCATCTCATAATTTTGGACTGCAGTTATATCTGATCAAATGTGCATTATTATTCTTTAGCTTGGGGTAAACTAATTAATTTTACTTGGCTGGAACAACAGCTACGCTAATTATGTCTCTATTTAGGTTTCTCTGCTTTGCCACGGGATTTACATCCTGGTAACTAGGATTTACACAAGCTCCAATCTGGATCCAGAACACCTGAGAAGAGATGATGCCAACCCCTCAGAGGACCTCAGATGATGCTAACCCAGAGACAACATACAGAACTACCACATTTTGCTAGAAGTTTATTGCATAATTGCTGTTAATAGTGTTAATCGTCTGTTTTGTTAACGTCTTTTATTGATTTTTCTGAAAATTTCTGCCATATTGCACATGAACTGACAGTCACCACTGATAAGCTACTACTAAATATTGTAGAAACTTAATTTTCTGTAAAGTTGCTTTGCAATGATTTGTATCGTAAAAAGCGCTATACAAATAAACTTGAATTGAATTGAAAAATTATGTACTCATATACTGAGGCGGCAGAGACTGAAAACACTGCTAGCATCAGTAGGCCCATGTGTAGTAAATGAAACCGCATGTCTGCGCCATTAATTTCTACGAGGGGCGGACTGGGAAAAAAAAATTCAGGCTGGTAAATCTCACACTCATTCACCCGCAACACATTCTGAAACATGAACAACCCTATTTTTTGTATGGACCTGACATAAAAAGGTTTAAATCTTTAGGTTGGGGACATGCAAAATAATTAAAAGTTCTCTCCTGAAATGCACCTTCACTTCCATTATCCTTTTCAGTCTCTTTATTTTGCCCTGATATCTATCTCTCTCATGACTTTAATACTAAAGATTTAACAAAACTATACTTTCTAAATTGCCTACATGTCAAAATTAGTACATCACTACAATATCTTTATAATAAATTTTAATACTTAACATGAGTCATGTTTTTCCCTTACAAAAATTAACCATTCTTTTATTAAAGTAAAAGTATAGTAATTAAGGTTTTGTTTTGTTTTTTAGCAATACCATTTGTATTTATTTTTAAATAAATTAATTTGTAAATTTATTTTTAATGTGTGGTTAACATGGTTTAACAATAGTGACCATTGTCTTTGGAATTATAGCAAAATCATTGTTAATTTTCGTAAGGGTTGTGTTGTTGTCTGCCCTAGCTCCCCCTTAACCTATTATAAAATATGATTATTTGTCTGCTGAATTACTACTGTAACATTACAATAGATAATAATGATGTCCTTTATACAGTATTTTGAGTGATGACTGTATAAGCAATGGGCTGCTGCTGCTTAACTAAGTAAATAAAGACAAAACGACAATAGCATATTTACAGATGAAACTGACCTGCACTTGAAACCCTGAACAATTTTGCTTCTCTGCTCCACCTGTGCGCTTCCACAGTCCACTCCGTTCTCTCTCTTGCATTGATTACTCTAATCCAAACCGCTTGGCGGAGGCGCAGAGAGCGCACAAGCCGAAGCATTGACAGTCACGACTAACCGACTCATGATTTATTAGAGATTAAATTTTCGAATGGCGGATTCGGAAATAATCACTTTAGTACATTCAACATGCAATTATACAATAATAATATTAAAATAGCGGGCCAAATCGGCTGCCAGGCCACCGGGAATTGTCCCGGTTCTCCCGATGGCCAGTCCACACCTGATTTCCACAGACATGCAGAATGTGCAGGATTCATATATTGTCTTTTTGTGGCTTAATATACATAGACACTAGTCCATATCGCATCTTGATTCAAGTGTACTGACCTGCTTTTGATTTGTTCGTCCAAAATGTGGCATATTCCGCTATAGGAGTTCCGTTTTTATGACTGGATTCTACGAACCAGACTGTCCCTGCATTCCATTCAGAAGGGCTCATACCTATGCCCTAATCCCTTCAATGGGTTTACCCTCCGGAGTAAGAGCTTCGAAGGGTTGAAGGGTGTATGTGACCAAACAACTGTTTCTTGAAGTGCCCTTCTGCGTCATAATCACGTGCCCATATGAAGGCGCCGTCATCATACAAAGAATCTGCGCAAAGGATCATGGGAGCCTGGAGTGTCCATCAGATGTACCCTTCAAAATCCTTCATTCCGAAGGGCCCTTTGAAGTGGCCGGTTGAGAGCACTTCGGTTTGGAACGACCCTTTGATATGGCGGCCATGATTGTTTTCATTCCAAATTGCCCTTCTGAGGGTGATCCCATTTGGAAAGCACCCTGGCTGTTTCTCAATTCCAAGAACGCAAACAATGGACTTGTGTTCTCGTGGAGACCGGTCTTGCCAAGCTTCCTTGGAAGAACGAACTCGGAAGGACGCGAGAACACACCCTTATGAGTATTGAGATGTGCTGCGTTCTTGCTTAACTGACCGCATAATCAGAGCAGAAGCAGCGGCCAATGAACCATAAATATAACATAACATTACAAACAAATGTCATAACTTATTCAAACATTTTATACTATTATAGATATTATTTACATATAATTGTATAACGTTTTATTTTACAGTGTTATATGTTTAACTATGACTATGTTAAGGTTAATTTTAATATGCCAGTAAAAATACTGCAGACTTTATCCGGGTCTCATATCTTTATTAAAATTAAGTAAAACAAAATGCTAAATGTTTACTTTTGAGAGCCGTTAAGTATTTGCAAAAGCGAGTTTAAAGCTTGCAGGCTTCCATACACCGGCCGCGCGCAGCGTCTTCTGTGATGTCTAACGGCTGGATTCTATCAAGTCTGCTCTCGATGCATCCTCGATATCAAGAACACATCCGGGCAGTTCCATGCGTCCTCTGTACTTGCGTTCTTGAGAATTGGAATTGAACTTCGATGGTTAATGATGACGTATAGCGAGAACACAAGGACGCAAGATCGCTAAAGAACGCATATTGAGAAACAGCCCCTGTGTTTTCTGCATCGCGGAAATCATAGGGCTGTATGTCTCAGAGTAGTCGGTGCAATTTGGGAAAGAAATCAATTAAATCTGTATGTGGATGTGTGTAAATATTCAAATATAATCATTTGTAATCATTACCATTTTAATAAGTAACTGTAATTTAATTACTAATTTTTTCTTAGTAACTGTAACTGATTACAGTTACATTTATTTTGTAATTAAATTATGTAACGCCGTTACATGTAACTAGTAACTCCCCAACACTGCATACAGAACAGGACCACCAAACAGGACAAAACCCAACAGGAACACAAGACAACACAATCAAGACAGGGAATGAAAAACCTAAAGCAAAAAAGAACAGAGAGCTGAAACAAAGTAACAAAACAAATAATACAAGGAAAAGAATGTTAACAAAACAAAAGACTCGGGAGGCCATGGTGGATTAGGAGACTTGGGAGGCCATGGTGGATCTGCCTTTGAGGCCATGGCCCCAGCCCCCACCCCAGCCTCTAAAGAAAAATTTGGGGGATAATTAAAAAATACTTAAAGGGTTAGTTCACCCACAAATGAAAATTCTGTCATTAATTACTTACCCTCATGTCATTTCAAACTCGTAAGAGCTTCATTCATCCTTGGAAAACAAATTAAGATGTTTTTGATGGAATCTGAGAACTGTCTGACACTGCATAGACAGCAATGCAACTGAAATGTTCCCAAGTCCAGAAACGTAGCAAGGAGATTTGTAAAATAATCCATGTGCAGGGCTCCAAACAAAAAAATCGAGTAAGAAAAAAACTTAGGAGCCAAATAATTTTTTTAGGTGCCACAGAATAAACGTGTTTTATTTATTTTAAGATTATTATTATTTATTTATTTACATTTCAATCATACTGTCATGTGTTTATGTCTCGTCTATTCTTGACTTTATCAGCATTTTAATCCATCTTGTAGATGACCAGGGAACTAAGGTTCACTTAAAGTGGGAACTAAATGTCTTTTCCAGCTTGAAATCTACAGTCACAAAGAATTGTTCATTACACAGAATCTGTACCAGTATCATGGAGCATAAGCATCACTTGACCACTGAGTGTAGCTTGGGCTCCGCCTACATGAGACATTTCAGTAAGTTGTACTGTAGGATCTCTTATAATATAGCCTACCTTTCGATGTTAATTCATGTTCATTATGTACTATATTAGTAAAGAGAAAGATTAAATGGGTTCACTTGCACTTGAACTGAGGCGCTAAAGCGACCGCGCCTGCCCCATTAAGGAGCGCCAAAACTGTATTGTTTGAAATTTCGTTATGAATTCGGAAATAATTTAAAGCTGGTACTTTTTATTAAAAAGTGACAAAGCACAGAGCTTTGTTGCGATTACTGGACGGCAGTTGCACTTCAAATAATGAAATTCACGCATTAAAAGAACACAGACCAAGATCTTATTTAGAAGAAGACATATTAGTAATTATTATAAACGAGAATTGTTAACGATATTGCCAATATCCACACAGCTGACAGCTTTACCTGTTCTAGTTTGTTCAAGTTGTGCTGTATTTTCTGCACTTTCCCTTCTTACGTCTCCGTCATTTCTCTCTCGCTGCACAGCGGAGCTGCGTTTATCAGACTGTGTGCGGCAGCACTGATGTGCGGCAGAGATGAGGACTGTCTGAAACTCTCTGTCCACTAAAACTTTAATGTGCATCGTCTCAGTTTAATACGTGAACATGATAAAAGATTTGATCGAGAAACAATTAGGAAAAAAGGCATTACATTCAAATTTTTAAGTTATAACATGTAAATATATACCCAGATAGCAATAACACTCGGGCTGATTCTGACTGAAATGCGTCTCTGTCGGTTCAGTCTCGGCATCGGTGAGAAGATAATGGGCCAGAGCCACGCCGACTCTACAAAACACTTCTGGCTGACAGACGGCTTTTTCTCTATGGGCCGATCTCGGCTGAAAGCTGTTGTACACGCGGCAGATCCACACTCGGTGTAGTTGTGTGTATTAAACCTTCGGCCCCAGTTCGTTTTATCACAGACGGGGCGCTTCTAGAATGAAGCAAATCATCCGCCTGAGAAAACTTTTTTAGCGGTTAAATCCTGAGGAGCTTTCTGTGGGTAGTCGCCAATGGCGACCTCAGCAAAAACATCACTCACAAATTAATATTTATGGTCGCAAATGCGACTGTTTTAGTCGCAGTTTGGAGCCCTGCATGTGACATCAGTGGTTCATCCACAATTATACGAAGCTACAAGAATACTTTTTGTGCACAAAAAAAAAAAAAAAAAAAGGTTTTATTCAACAATTTGTCTCCTCCGCATCACCCTGGTGCCATTTTGGAGAATATCCGCTGGACGTATGCTGTTCTGTGTCAGCTGCATCACGCTGATACACTGTTTCCGTTCAAAGCAAATCACAACAACAGGAAACAGATACGGCGTGATGCAGCTGACACAGAACAGTGGATATTCTCCAAAATGCGGAGGAGACAAATTGTTGAATAAAATCTTTTTTTTTTTTTTTTTTTTTTTGCACACAAAAATTATTCTCGTAGCTTCGTATAACTGCGGATGAACCACTGATGTCACAAGGATAATTTTACAGATCTCCTTGGTACTGTGACGAGTCAGCTGCCTCCTCCCTGATAATCACCGGCACCCCGTCCTAAATCGCCGCCCTTCACCAGGCTCCCGATAGGAGTGGGTGTGGGAGAGAGGAGGGGCGCTGGACGAGTCAGGGCTGGCGGCGTGTGATGGGGCACACCTGAAGGAAATGGAGCCTCATCACCGCCGCTGTTTAAAAGCCCAATGCGCCTCTCCTCGGGAGACCGGTCTCTTTCCCCGTGCATGCACACTGGTGTCCTCGTGGGTCCAGGAAGGGTGCGTTGAGGGACTCCCGCGCCACCAGAGACGTGAGCTGCCGGACCCGCGGTCCGGTCGAGAACCGCACCCGTCTACACGGGCCGTCGGGCCAGGATGCCGGGCCGTCCATCCCCTGCAAGCGCCGCGGCCAGCGAGGAGGATGAAGCCGCTAGAAGAGAGCCGCCGCCCCTCGCGCCCCGGACCGAAGAGGGGAGCGCGTGCGGCCGCCGGACTCCGCCCCTTACCTGGACCCTTCCCTTCGTGAACACTGCCAGACCCCCACGAACCCCGCAGCACGACGAGGACACCAGATTCCCTGTTGTTTTGGACACTCTTCCCCTTTTGGACACTTTATTCCCTCTCTTTTTGGTTTTTTTCTGTTAAATAAAAACCTCTCCGAGGCCTGACGCCACGCCCACTGTGTCTGTCGTTGGCTCGTCCCGTCACAGTACGTTTCTGGACTTGGGAACATTTCAGTTGCATTGCTGTCTATGTAGGGTCAGACAGCTCTCAGATTCCATCAAAAATATCTTAATTTGTGTTCCGAAGATGAACGAAGGTCTTACGGCTTTGAAACAGCATGAGGGGGAGTAATTAATGACAGAATTTTCATTTTAGGGTGAACTAACACTTTAAATGTTCATTATTTTAAATTATTGTACCCGAATTAGTAGGGTACTCTTGCAATAAAGTAGCAGTGGCTGGGACAGATTTTAACAGATTAGCAATCCAGTCCTGTTTACATTAAATAAGCCTGCTCCCGAGCAGGTTTAAGTTTACGGACCTGTTGCTATGACAGCAAGTCAAGGATAAGCTTCGAAGAACCAAATAATCCAAGATCATGCCAAATCGGAGTTAGCGACGTACGTAGAACGGACCCCAGGTGAACACAATTAGAGAAACAAGGACAAGACAAGAGCTAAACTAGGGGGCATGGTAACAGGAAACAATGAGGTGGGACAAGAGAAGCACATGGCTAACACAAACATAAACAGAGCCATGTGCTCAAACACAAAATAAAGAAACATTGAACAGAGACAAGACAGACAAGACCGTTGGGCCAGGATCCTGACATTATCAGGAAATTTTTATTCTGGAAGTGAACTAATCATTTAATAATTCTATAAAACCAAATGTTATTTTAAATGTAATTTAAGCTTTTTATTACACAGTTACATCTATTAAGTAATTATCTATCAATTAATGTAACTTTATATACAGTTCTGTTTAGCTTTTCATAAAGCATGAGGCATTTATGTTTACGAATAAAAGGAAAAACGAAAATGGTTTTACAGAAAAATATTGCTATTGGCACAAGGCACAAGAATACTGACTTAAAATAATGGTGTGGCCAACATTATTTGCTAGCTAAGAATATTTTTTGCATTGATTTTCAACACCGTAATATTCAACCCCAAAGCATTTTGAATATAACAATGTTTTTAGAGAGAAACGTCTCCTCACACTATATCTAATACCACTTCAGAGCAGTATTTGAGGCTAAGTGTGCTGTATTAGACCAACTGGGACTTGTCACAGCACTTACATTTTTTGCCCTTTTGTTGGTTTAATTGCTTCTATTGTCCTCATTTGTAAGTCACTTTGGATAAAGCATCTGCTAAATAATTAAATGTAAATGTAGATGTATCTCATCATTCATCGTTACCCCTGAAAATAATATACAGCCCATGGAAGGACAGTTAATTTATATCACTGCTGTGAACTAACCACTGCCCAGAGTATGTAGAATATGAAAAGTTTCGTCCATGACAGACTTGACCCAGCCAAGGTACCAGCACAAAACTCAGGAAAATAACACTTTAATATCACTACAGTCAAAATCCCCCAAAATACTGAGATATCATTTTATTTAGTCAATATTGCACACAGTGAAAATAAAGAAATGTAAGAGAGAAAAGATGCTGCATAGCAGTCTTTGGTTTGACTTCAGTGTCTATGCATACGGGGTGCCATACAGGAAATCAGACTTGTACTTGACTGCACACAAGTGAGAATTTCAAAGACGAGTAACTAACTGTACAATGGCAAAAACATTTAAAGTGGTTTCCCAGGCACAAGCAGACAAAGCTGATAAGCACTGTTTAGTGTACATCCATCTGAAAGCATTTCAGATGCCATTAAATTACCACTAAGTCCCACTGCTCTGTCATTGTAGCTGTTGATGTTGGTTTGGTCATTAGAATGTAGACCAGTGTAGCATCTGCTTAGGATCATGTACGATCGTTTGGGCTTTATATCTTAGAAATTCCTTTTAACCTTTTTACATTTGCATATAAATCGTAGACATGGCCTCACATCCTACATTTATATGGGTGGTAAATTGCCAAGGGTTTCCCCCCACTATCAAGAGGATGTTAAACAGCAGCTCTCTGCTCCTCTCCATCAGACTTCAAACACATTTCAAAGATATGTTAATGACCCTCAGGGTCAGACACCACGGCCTAGCTGACCAGTGGACCACCTCCACGCTTACAAATACACATAACACACCCACATAAAGACATTTTCTTTATTTAGATAACAACTAATTAGTGACAAATGTATCTGGTATATGCATGTGTTGTCTGTGTGTTTCCCTATTACATTCATCTACAAACCCGATTCCAAAAAAGTTGGGACACTGTACAAATTGTGAATAAAAACAGAATGCAATGATATGGAAGTTTCTAATTTCAATATTTTATTCAGAATACAACATAGATGACATATCAAATGTTTAAACTGAGAAAATGTATCATTTTAAGGGAAAAATAAGTTGATTTTAAATTTCATGGCATCAACACATCTCAAAAAAGTTGGGACAAGGCCATGTTTACCACTGTGTGGCATCCTCTCTTCTTTTTATAACAACTGCAAAAACGTCTGGGGACTGAGGAGACAAGTTGATCAAGTTTAGGAATAGGAATGTTGGCCCATTCTTGTCTAATACAGGCTTCTAGTTGCTCAACTGTCTTAGGTCTTCTTTGTCGCATCTTCCTCTTTCTGTTTTCTATGGGTGAAAGATCTGGACTGCAGGCTGGCCATTTCAGTACCCGGATCCTTCTTCTACACAGCCATGATGTTGTAATTGATGCAGTATGTGGTCTGGCATTGTCATGTTGGAAAATGCAAGGGCTTCCCTGAAAGAGACGACGTCTGGATGGGAGCATATGTTGTTCTAGAACTTGGATATACCTTTCAGCATTGATGGTGCCTTTCCAGATGTGTAAGCTGCCCATGCCACACGCACTCATGCAACCTCATACAATCAGAGATGCAGGCTTCCGAACTGAGCGCTGATAACAACTTGGGTTGTCCTTGTCCTCTTTAGTCTGGATGACATGGCGTCCCAGTTTTCCAAAAAAGAACTTCAAATTTTGATTCGTCTGATCACAGAACAGTTTTCCACTTTGCCACAGTCCATTTTAAATTAGCCTTGGCCAGGAGAAAACACCTGCGTTTCTGGATCATGTTTAGATATGGCTTCTTTTTTATAGAGTTTTAGCAGGCAACAGCGAATGGCACAGTGGATTGTGTTCACCGACAATGTTTTCTGGAAGTATTCCTGAGCCCATGTTGTGATTTCCATTACAGTATCATTCCTGTATGTGATGCAGTGTCATCTAAGGGCCCGAAGATCACGGGCATCCAGTATGGTTTTCCGGCCTTGACCCTTACGCACAGAGATTGTTCCAGATTCTCTGAATCTTTGAATGATATTATGCACTGTAGATGATGATAACTTCAAACTCTTGCAATTTTTCTCTGAGAAATTCCTTTCTGATATGGCTCCACTATTTTTCGACGCAGCATTGGGTGAATTGGTGATCCTCTGCCCATCTTGACTCCTGAGAGACACTGCCACTCTGAGGAGCTTTTTTATACCAAATCATGTTGCCAATTGACCTAATAAGTTGCAAATTGGTCCTCCATCTTTTCCTTATATGTACATTTAACTTTTCCAGCCTCTTATTGCTACCTGTCCCAACTTTTTTGGAATGTGTAGCTCTCATGAAATTCAAAATGTCTCACTTTCAACATTTGATATGTTATCTGTATTCTACTGTGAATAAAATATAAGTTTATGAGATTTTTAAATTATTCTATTCCTTTTTTACTCACGATCTGTACAGTGTCCCAACGGGTTTGTATTATGGCAGATGGCAACCAATAGAACAATAGTAATTCCTATTGAAATAATGCCAAAAACAAAAAGGAATTTTGTAATGGTTTAATGGAAACTGTAAGAATTTCTTTTTTTTTTTCAGCAGGGTCATGATACTCATACTGTGCATATTGACAATATTGAGCTGAAGCTTGAATTTGCAAATTTAAAATCGCAAATCAAATCGCAATATCTGTCAAAAAAAAATCACAATTAGATATTTTCCCCATATTGCACAGCCCTATCATAGACTCAGAATTATGTTTGTCCAAACAAATTAATTCTGTCATTAGGAACAGTTTTTATCAATTACGGGTAATCTCCAAACTTAAATTGTTTTTGTCTTTTCAGGATTTGGAGAAGGTTATTCATGCTTTTATTACTTCTCATTAGATTACTGTAATTCACTGTACTCAGGTCTTCCACAGGCATTGCTCTCTCGCCTACAGTTGGTACAAAATGCAGCTGCAAGGCTGCTGACTGGGGCAAAGAAATATGACCATGTCACTCCAATTTTAGCTTCTCTTCACTGGCTTCCGGTCCATTTTAGTGTTCAGTTTAAGATTCTGTTGTTTGTTTTTAAAGCTCTTAACAATCAAGCTCCATCTTATCTTAAAGATCTTATTATCCCTTTGCCATCTACCAGACTTTTAAGATCTGCTGACAGGGCTCTTTTATCTGTCCCTCGTACCTGTTTGAAAACTAATGGTGACAGAGCCTTTTAAGTCACTGCCCCCCGTCTGTGGAACCAATTGCCTCTAGACTGCCGCCTTGCACCTTCCATTACCATTTTTAAATCGAGGTTGAAAATGTATCTTTTCTCCTTAGCATTTTAATTTCACTTCATTGTTGTTTTATTGTATTATATGTCTTGTTTGCTTCTTTTCTGTGTTTCCTTTTCTCTTTTAAGTTTATTTTACATTGTTCAGCACTTTGGATAGCTTTGCTATGTTTAAGGTGCTATATAAATCAAATTTACTTACTTACTAATATTAAAATTTGTTTGATAATCTGAAACATTAAAGTGTGACAAACAAGAAATTCAAAATCAGGAAGGGGGCCAAAATTTTTTCACACCATTGTATATATATATAAACCGGTGCCATATTGATACCGGGTTTCGGTACCCAACCCTAATCCTGTGCCATGGTAAAGACTTCTAACCCACATGAAGGGTGGGACTTAGCACACTCCAAATACACATCATGAGTAAGACACGTAAGACACAATGTTTCAGATCATCAAACAAATTTAAATATTAGTGACAGATAACACAAGTAAACACAACATGCAATTTTTAACCCTCTGGAGTCTAAGGGTATTTTTGGGGCCTGGAGAAGTTTTGTCATGCCCTGACATTTGTGCTTTTTTCAGTTTCTTATAAATATCTAAATGAAAGTCTAATCTCACAATAATCACCACAAACTGGGCTATAATAATAATAATAATAATAATAATAATAATAATAATAATAATAATAATATGTAAGCAGCATGTATGTACATTATTGTGTTTTTGAGAAAAAAATGTTATGCGTGGTTAGTGAAAAACTAAAAATGTTAAATCACTTGAATAAGGCAATAAAACACATACAGAACATTGGTTCCCGTGACTTTTGAGAACTGGAGCTTGTAGCCTAGAATTTTTCTTTCTAAATGATGTGAAAATCATCTTGTTTACTCACTTACAGAAAACAATATATTGATTTAAATTTTCTAAGACACTTTTTGTTGGTAAAAGTCACATGCGAGTAGGCATCAACTCTCATGAATATCATTGTGATTCACACCTGAGAAGACAAAGACCCACATAATGAGCTGCATAATGAGCCATTCAGTCAGCTGTGTGACTGAGAGGGGAAGAGTTACAAGAAAGAATGTGAGGACAAAATAAATGTATATAATTTTATGTTTGTAGTTTATTTAGAATATATTTAATTATCCCACAACATTATTTAATATTCACTTGTGAGTGCAGTTAAGCAATTTATTAGGAACAATCAAAGCTGACTTTCAAAGCTGAATTTTTTGCATCATTACTCCAGTCACACAATCCTTCAGAAATCCTTTTAACAATCTGATTTTCTACAAAAAAAATTTGTTATTATTATTATTATTATTATTATTAACGTTGAAAAGAGCTGAGAATATTTTTTTTTCAGGTTTTTTAGGGGTTATAAATTGAAAGAACAGCATTGTTTGTTACATTTGTTACAGTTACATTTATATTATTTACATCAAGCTTTTGAATGGTATAGTAGTGTATTTTGTTATTGAAACTTCATAATATTTCACTTGATTATACATTTAGTCAGGAATTATAGTTTGGAAAAAGTCTTTGGAAAAAGTCTAACTAGTAAAATGTTTACACGTTATGTGAAAACTAGTAAAAGTATATAAATAAATAAAAAGAGACTTACTCATGTTTATGTTATCTGCTGAATAAAGTGCTTCATTCTTTTTTTCTGAGGAAATCCAAATCTCAAATCCTCAACCACATCACATCTTTTTGGGGTAAATTATGTCTTATTCCTCTCATCGCGAAGCAAAACAGTAAAATAAAAAAAACTTGAAGAACAATCTCGCTGTGTTGTCTTCTGTTGTGTGGCCGTATTCAAAAGCCGCGCGCTTCAGTGAAACATTTGAATAGCGCGCTCGGTGCGGGGGCGTGGAGTCGTGGTCACATTAGAAGATAATGAAGGGAGACGTGAAAAAACGGACATCGCGTTGTTTTCATATGGATTACTTTATCACAGAATATTTGTTTTCGGCAGCACTTGTTTAGTTTAAAAGTAGACATGTCAGGCTTTCTATAGATATCTCTCTCATGTCTCTGTGTTAAGTATTTACTGAGTTACAGTTCATTTTAATGACGCGTTTGTAACTGAAGCACTCCTTGTTTGTTATATTTATTTTATAAGTGCACAAAGTTTTGTTGTTATTATGTCTGTATACAAAAAAAGTAGACCCTTTACAGATTCGATTGCTGTATTGCTCTTATCTGTACGACCAAAACTGAAAGTGTAATTTAAGTTCTTTTCGGGGTTATCAGGAGAAAATACCGCAAAACGCGTCTACGCGTTAATCGACTTCAGAGGGTTAAGAGTCATCGGACACATGTTTTCTCAGAGTTTCATAAAGTTTTGAGTTTTTGTTTAGATTTTATAGGCATTTGGGTATATTTTGGCCACGCCCCTTCTCTAAATGACAGAGTTACAAGTAACCAAAGGACAAAATTCAACACTTTTTTTGATAATTATTAATCTAGAGCGTCCAGAGAATTGCACTGCAGTGATTTGATCGAGATTGAGCAAAAAACCTAGGACTAGTTGGCAAAAGTATGTTTTTAACATAATTGAGAATATTTAATGAACAATTTGATTGACAGCAATGGTTCTTGAGACAAAGTTACTTGTTATGAGGAGATCTATCGAAGGATATGCATATTTTGTTGATGTGCTAAAAACTGTACAACATGCAATTGTTTATGTACTTGAAAAACACAATTTCACTCCCTAGTGGCCGATTTCTTTCAAAATTCTGACAGACCGTAAGGGCCATGAGTCGAACATGCCCACTGACTTTTGTTCCGATCGACCTCCGTTAACCCTGTCAAATAGGTGCTTAAATTTTTTTGGCCAATGGCAGCCATGTTTTTTGAGATACGTGAATGTCCTCACAGATACTTGTGCCCGTTTGGACAAAGACACTGCATACCAATTTTCAAGTCGATCGAACTAACGTTTGCCTAGTTATAACCATTTATATGTTTTTTGGTCTTATAGCACCCCCAAGTGGCAAAGGAGCGCAATTCTTTTTGTTTGACCAAAGATTGAGCTTATACACATGTGTACCAAGTTTGGTGAAGATATTTCATTTCGTTCACAAGTTATAGCCTTTTATGTAAAATTGGTCCTTGACTTTCGAACATTTTGGGGCCCCATTGCGACAGTGAGTTGAAATTTCAACTTTTTTGATAATTATTGATATTCAGTGTCCAGAGAATATTTCTGCAGTGGTTTGATTCCGATCGGGCGAAAAACCTAGGACTAGTTCGCAAAAGTAGGTTTCGGATATAACTAAATTTTGCGGAAAAACCATGCGTCGTAGAGAAAAAAAGTTGAGTGTTAAAAAAGTTGTGAAAAAAGTTTTGTTCGCACTGACCCAAGGATCGCAAGGATGTACAGTTTCAGATGAGAGCAAGTTTTGCATTTCATTTGGAAACCAAGGTCCTAGAGTCTGGAGGAAGGGTGGAGAAGTTCATAGCCCAAGTTGACTGAAGTCCAGTGTTAAGTTACCACAGTCTGTGATGATTTGGGGAGTAATGTTATCTGCTGGTGTTGGTCCATTGTCTTTTTTGAAAACCAAAGTCACTGCACCTGTTTACCAAGATTTGTTGAGCACTTCATGCTTCCTTCTGCTGGCCAGCTTTTTGAAGATGCTGATTTTATTTTCCAGCAGGATTTGGCACCTGCCCACACTGCCAAAAGCACCAAAAGTTGGTTAAATGACCATGGTGTTTGTGTGCTTGACTGGCCAGCAAACTCACCAGACCTGAACCCCATAGAGAATCTATGGGGTATTGTCAAGAGGAAAATGAGAAACAACAGACCAAAAATTGCAGATGAGCTGAAGGCCACTGTCAAAGAAACCTGGGCTTCCATACCACCTCAGCAGTGCCACAAACTGATCACCTCCATGCCACGCCGAATTGAGGCAGTAATTAAAGCAAAAGGAGCACCTACCAAGTATTGAGTACATGTACAGTAAATGAACATACTTTCCAGAAAGCCAACAATTCACAAAAAATGTTTTTTTATTGGTCTTATAAAATATTTTTAATTTCTTGAGATAGTGAATTGGTGGGTTTTTGATAAATGTGAGCCAAAATCATCACAATTAAAAGAACCAAAGACTTAAACTACTTCAGTCTCTGTGCATTTAATTTATTTAATACTCAAGTTTCACAATTTGAGTTGAATTACTGAAATAAATGAACTTTTCCACAACGTTTATTGAGAAGCACCTGTATATATCGTTGGAAAGGTCTAAGACTCCTAAATAGATATTTTACCAATGTTTTTTATTAAAAATTATGTAGGAAAAGTAATAGATTTATTTATGATACTTTGATCCAAGATGGCAGCACGATCGGACGCAGCGGCTACTCCGGGTCCCAAAAATGGTGTTTTTATGTCTGTTAGTCTTGTTTCTTCATCTTTGAACAGTCTGACCTTATCGCAAAACCATCAGATAAACACTCGGAAACACATCTATGATCGACAGAGCCTTTTGGAAATCGCCAGTGTGTACAAACAACAGCTTTCACCAGAGACTACTGAGAAGCTAAGAGGCCTCTGTCTGCTGCTGAAGCCGAACCCCGAGACCGCGGCCTCACCTACTGACGCTAGCCACACAATACGGCAATGCGGGCGATGTGAGAGGGGACAGAAGCACAGTACGTGTGGAGGCACACGAGATAGGCTAAGGGCTAACCCCACTACACCAACGATTCCATCACTCATGCTCTCAAACCTTGCCTCTCTGGAAAATAAACTGAACTCAACTCACTCTGTCTACACAGCATGAGACAAGGGATTGTTGTGTGTTTGTTTTCACTGAAACATGGCTAAACGACAACTTCCCAGACTCCGCTATTCAGCTACATGGATTTGCCTGCTATAGAGCGGACAGAGACAAAGAACTGTCTGGTAAGGCTCGCGGGAGTGGTTTATGTGTGTACGTCAACAAAGAGTGGTGTAATAATGATATGGTAGTGACAAAACACTGTTCATCGATGGTGGAGTTTATGTTTGTGAAGTGTCGACTGTTCTATCTGCCACGGGAGTTCACGGCCATTGTTATTGTCACAGTTTACATCCCCCCATGTGCTAATGCGAAGGACGCGCTTCGCGAGCTGTACAGCACCATCAGCAAACAACAAACAAATAACCCCGACGGCTTTTTCATAATAGCTACTGACTTCAACCACGCAAACTTAAAGACAGTTTTGCCAAAGTTCTACCAACATGTGAACTTTGCAACTAGGGGGAAAAAACACACTGGACTATGTTTACACAACAGAAAAGAACTCGTACAAGGCTGTACCCCGGACCCACCTTGGGTACTCTGGCCACATCTCTGTTATGCTAATTCCAGCATACAGACCACTTTTAAATCAAAAAGTGCATTGATGATGTTACAGTCACCAAGACCATCACCACACGTGCAAACCAGAAGCCGTGGATGACACTATTGACCACAACATTCTTTTACATAGACTAGAAAACTTTGTTGGCATTAATGGAAGTGCATTAGCATGGTTTAAATCGTACTGATATGACCGCCATCAATTTGTAGCAGTAAATGAAGAGGTATCATATCAATCACAAGTGCAGTATGAAGTACCTCAAGGCTCGTACTAGGGCAGTTACTCTTCACGCTTTACACGTTACCCTTGGGAGATACCATCAGGAAACACGGCGTTAGCTTTCACTGTTATGCTGATGATACTCAGCTCTATATTTCTTGGCGGCCCGGCGAAACATACCAATTTGAAAAACTAACGGAATGCATAGTCGATATAAAAAAACTGGATGACGAGTAATTTCTTACTGCTAAATTCTGAAAAAACAGAGGTGTTAATTACAGGACCTAAAAACTCTGCATGTAAAAACCTAGAACACTGTCTAAGACTTGATGGCTGCTCTGTCAATTCTTCGTCCTCAGTTAGGAACCTAGGTGTGATATTTAATAGCAATCTTTCCTTAGAAAGCCACATTTCTAGCATTTGTAAAACTGCATTTTTCCATCTCAAAAATATATCTAAATTACGACCTATGCTCTCAATGTCAAATGCAGAAATGTTAATCCATGCGTTTATGACCTCAAGGTTAGATTATTGTAATGTTTTATTGGGTGGTTGTTCCGCTTAATAAACAAACTCCAGCTAGTCCAAAATGCAGCAGCTAGAGTTCTCACTAGAACCAGGAAGTATGACCATATTAGCCCAGTTCTGTCAACACTGCACTGGCTCCCTGTCAAACATTGTATAGATTTTAAAATCTTGCTTATTACTTATAAAGCCCTGAATGGTTTAGCACCTCAGTATTTGAACGAGCGCTTGTTACATTATAGTCCTCCACGTCCGCTGCGTTCTCAAAACTCTGGCAATGTGATAATACCTAGAATATCAAAATCAACTGCGGGTGGCAGATCCTTTTACTATTTAGTGCCTAAACTCTGGAATAACCTACCTAACATTGTTCGGGAGGCAGACACACTCTTGCAGTTTAAATCTAGATTAAAGACCTATCTCTTTGACCTGGCTTACACATAACACACTAATACGCTTCTAATATCCAAATCCGTTAATGGATTTTTAGGCTGCATTAATTAGGTAAACCGGAACCGGGAACACTTCCCATAACACCCGATGTACTTGCTACATCGTTAGAAGAATGGCATCTACGCTAATATTAGTCTGTTTCTCTCTTATTCTGAGGTCACCGTAGCCACCAGATCCAGTCTGTATCCAGATCAGCAGTCACCCGGATCCAGTACGTATCCAGCCCAGATGGTGGATCGTCACCTAGAAAGGACCTCTACAGCCCTGAAAGACAGTGGAGACCCGGACAACTAGATGAGCCCCAGATCACCTGTAAAGACCTTGTCTCAGACGACGACCGGGACAAGACCACAGGAAACAGATGATTCTTCTGCACAATCTGACTTTGCTGCAGCCTGGAATTGAACTGTTGTCGGCTTTGGCTTGCTTATTTGTTGACACCGACCCCCCGACTGAGCCTGGTTTCTCCCAAGGTTTTTTCTCCATTCTGTCACCAATGGAGTTTTGGTTCCTTGCCGCTGTCACCTATGGCTTGCTTAGTTGGGGACACTTAATTTACAGCAATATCGTTGACTTGATTGCAAATGATTGCACAGATACTATTTAAACTGAACTGAGCTGAATGATGATGCACTCAACCACATTTATTCACAGTTTGAAATGCAGAATGACACACCTGCACAAAAACTGCCCATACCTCCCAACGACCAGGTGCTCTGTCTGTCTCCAACCGACATAAGGAAGACCCTATCTAGAATTAACCCACGCAAGGCTGTGGGTCCTGACGACATACCTGGCTGTGTACTGAAAGACTGCGCTGCACAGCTGACAGATGTCCTAACAGATATCTTCAACACCTCGCTAAGTCAGGCAGTCGTCCCCACATGTCTCAAATCCACAACCATCATACCGGTACCAAAAAAAAATCACCTGTGTCCTGTCTAAATGACTACTGTCCCATAGCGCTGACTCCAATCATGATGAAGTGCTTTGAGAGGTTAGTCATGCACAACATCAAAACCAGCCTCCCCAACACACTTGTTCCGCTCCTGTTTGCATACCGTCCAAACCGCTCTACAGATGATGCAATTTCCTCCACCCTCCACCTGGCTTTTACCCACCTAGAAAATAAAGACTCCTATGTCAGAATGCTGTTCATCGACTTCAGCTCAGCATTCAACACAATAATCCCACAACAGCTCATTAATAAACTAAACCTGCTGGGCTTTAACAATTTCCCCTGTAATTGGATCCTGGACTTTCTAACTGGAAGACCTCAGTCAGTCCGTGTCGGCCACAACACCTCAAGCACTACAACACTGAGCACAGGTGCCCCACAAGGCTGTGTGCTCAGCCCGCTGCTCTTCATGCTGCTGACCCACAACTGCACTGCCAAGTTCAGCTCCAACCACATCATCAAGTTTGGGGATGACACAACTGTGGTAGGTCTCATCAGCAACAGCGATGAAACGCACTACAGAGAGGAAGTAGCACAGCTTGCTGAATGGTGTGGCACTAACAACTTGTCCCTCAATGTGGAGAAGACAAAGGAGGCTGTGATGGACTTCAGGAGAAACTCAGTTGACCAACCCCCACTGACCATCAACAGCTCGACTGTGGAGAAAGTCAGCAGCACTAAATTCCTGGGGGTGCACATCACAGAGGATCCCACCTGGACCACCAACACCATGTCACTCTCATAGAAGGCACAACAGCGCCTACACTTTCTCCACCGGCTGAAAAGAGCAAGTTTCCCTTTACCCATCCTCACCACATTCTACAGAGGAACCATAGAGAGTGTGCTGACCAGCTGCATCACTGTCTGGTTTGGGAACTTTAGTGCAGCAGACCGCAAGACCCTCCAGCTTTTCACATGTACAGTATTATGTGAAGCATTTGTATAGTCTATATATTTTTCTTTTTCAGTCTATGTATAGGTAAACATTTATATATAGTATATTCATATTCAAAATCTGTCAGTAGGTCAGTTGTGTATAGGTACAGTGTTTATGTGTAGCATTTGTATAGTTTGTATTTTTTTGTTTGTTTGTTTTTTTAGTTTATGTATAGGTAGACATTTATATATAGTATTTAAAGTCAAAATCTGTCAGTAGGTTAATTGTGTATAGGTATAGTATTATGTGAAGCATTTGTATAGTCTGTATTTTTTAGCTTATGTATAGGTAAACTTTTTATATATATATATATATATATATATATATATATATATATTATATATATATATATATATATATATATAATATATATATATATATATGTCAGTATATTATATATATATATATATATATCTGTGTATATATATATTATATATTATATATGTCTATATATATAATATATATATATATCTATATATATATATATATATGTAAATATATATATATATATATATATATATATATATATATATGTGTATATATATATATATATATATATATATATATATATATATATATATATATATATATATATAGTATATTTATATTCAAAATCTGTCAGTAGGTTAGTTGTGTATAGGTTTATACTGTTTTACTTTGTTGTATGTCTGTATCTATGTACCACCGTGGTCCTGTGAGGCACGACATTTTGTTACACTGTATGTCCACACATGTAGCAGAATGACAATAAAGCTAAACTTGTACTTGAACTTGAAGTGCACCTCAAAAATCTACATCATCATAACAGGAGTTCTGACCTTTGTCAAAAAAAACAATTGCCTTTTGTCACACTTTAGAAATCATCAGAAATTAAATATCAGTTGAAAACTTAAAATCTCAAAATTCAGCCTTTGAAACCCAATTTAAAATCAGACATTGCATTACCATGAAAGTGGTACATCAATATCATGTTACAAAATGTTTTCTTTCATGAATTATAAAAATGTAAGTTTGGACCCTGCACTTTCACGTCTATGTTCAAAAATGTGAGTGACACTTAAGGGGTTAAAAAACTAGACAAAAGCCGATTATAACCGCTTCTCATCTCAACTCACAGTCTGTGTGGGCTACACTCAGGTTAAACATAAAATTGCCTAATTGCCTTAGAAAGTAGGCCATTTTAACACTTAAGCCACACACACGTATAATATATCAGTGTGCAGAATGATCCTCAATATTGTAGCGTATCAGACCCGAACCAGACAAATTAAAGATTCAATCGTGAGCATGGTTAAAACAAGAGGAGCCGAATTCCTCAGAAAAGCAACAGGATGTTGTAAATCAACTCCTAGCACCACAGTCTGAAGGAAGATAACCAACCAGCTCTTTCACAGAGCAGCTTTCAACATTAACACCATTAGAACAATTATTGACAATTTCAATTCGAAGAAGAGATTGTCTAATTTGGGGCAAGTAATCAAAGAGATGGACAGTCTGACCCTCACATGTAAAGCCATGAGAGTAAAAAAGGTCGTTGGATTGACTTCCCCCCACCTAGCAGAACCAGACTGAAATTCCTAAGGGGAACTTTTAACCTCTGGGCTCCACACAGAAAATCCTTATGTCAGAGAATGGCACAGGAACTGTCTCTTATAGATGTAGTTGCACCAATATGAACTCAAAAAGACTTATAAATGAATATCAGTCCATAGCTTAACTCCATTTTCATTTATGTGTAACCCACACATTTGACTATAATGTTTCTAATCACTTATTGTGTATGTCTTTTTAATAACTATTGAATAGTTTAAGTATTCATATTCATGTTTAGTATGTGTGTAATCGAATCTTCTTGCTTGAAACTTTTCTGACCATCAGTTATTTGTCAAATGTATCATATTCTTATCATAGGAATCATGTCCAAAATTATGGGGACAAACGTCGCAACACCCCGACCAAAGACAATATCTAATTGGTCAAGACAACATTTGAGGTGTGGCCAAAAGGCCAGTTTAAATACTCAGGACACCATCAAATTTAGCTTTTAGCTTTTAGCTTGCGTTTACCTTTTGCTATCAGTCATGCCGGCTTTTAGCCTGCTTTTAGCTTTTGCTTGTAGTCTAAGCTTTTAGTCATGCTTTTAGCCTGCTTTTAGCTTTGGCTTTTCAGTCATGCTTTTAGTCATCACTTTTAGCGTTCTTCGAGCACCGTTCCAGCGTGCTTCGGCCTGCACGCCTGCTACTTAGCCACGATGAGAAGAAAAACCACCTAGTCTCGTCAAACTTTACTTCTGTTCTTTTACTTTAGTTTCTTTTCCGTTTGAGAGTTTCGTGTTCTGAGTTAAGTTTTGTAATGCCGTGTCTCCGAGTCTGACCTCGCGTGCCCGTCTGAAACTTCAACCAGCCCACAACTCCACATTGTCAGCCAACGCCCAACCACGGGCTTCCCAAGACGTCACTTCAACGACTACTGAACTTCCAGCCAATCAGCAGCCTCGGGAAACCCCCTTTTCAGCGACAACAAAGGGAACCCTGCTACACAGGCATCACAAGTAACGTACCTCCAGACTCTGATCTGTACTGGTTTATCTAATATAATTTTAACCTCATTGAGGAACTCAATGCGAGGTAATAATTAAGTGACTGATGGTTGTTCATGTCTATGCAATTTCACGTATTGCTGTAAACTTGGGATTTCACATTTTCATTCTCTTAAACTCATCCTTTCCTAACGTTCTATCTTCCTGCAACTCGTATAACATGTACTTTAATTTCTGAAATGTTCCTACAAATCGTTTAAAAAATAATAGTAATTTACAACCCATGGAATTTAGGATCATAGCTGATTATACTTGCATTTTATAAATGAGGTCCAAGGTCTTTTAATGGATATACATAAATGCAGGTGTCCTTGAGGTGTGTCAGGCAAAGGAGACATGCCAAATGTGCAGTGTTTGGGTAGCTCCAGGAACATGGTTGAGAAGTTACTGTACTGAACCATAGCAATAAAGGGTTCACCCAAAAATGAAAATTAGCCTGGGTTTTACTCACCCTCGAAGCATCCTAGGTGTATGTGACTTTCTTCTTTCAGACGAATCCATCCGGAGATATATTAAAAAATTGTCCTGGCTATTCCAAGCTCTATCATTGCAGTCAGCGGGTGTTGCAGTTACAAGTCGTCAAATAAAGTGCGTGCATCCATAATAAAACGTGCCTCACACGGCTCTGGGGTTAAATAAAGGCCTCCTATAGTGAATCCATGCGTTTTTGTAAGAAAAATATCCATATTTCAAACGTAATAAACACTTTTCTCTCACTTCCGGTATCTGTCATGGAAGGCGTTCCGGCAGATGATGGAGGACATATGCACGTCGTGCGCCTCTGAAATATACTAGTCTCGCAAGTTTGTTTATAGAAGCAAGGCTTCCTTACTTTAGCAAAGGAAAACCAGTCTCTTCTTGGTTTATACCGAAATCCTCCAACATTTTTCTTTACAAATCCTCGGTTTGTACTTCTAACTGTGCGTTCATCCCGCCACTGGCGAGAGCATAAAAAATTCGCTCTGGCCACCCTGCCAACAACGTTGTAGAAAGATTTGTGGATGCTCTGACATAGATTGAATGCTTGTCTTGTATTTAAAGGAGCCGCAAAGGAAACAAGCATGTTGATCTTGCACAGACTGACCATAAGTAGGATATAAGGGAACCTCATGAAATATTTTATATGTGAAAGTAAGAAATTGATCAATGGAAAGAACATAACAATTATAGTTACATTTTTGCTAACGAAATAAACCAATAAAAGCCATTTGTGTAGTGTGTTTTTGTGTTCATGGTTAAGTGCTAACTAAGTCTAATTTCAACATGCAGTTTATGTTTACTAGCCTTGGTCTTTAATTAACATTAGTGAACGAACTCCATCGCACACCTGTAAGTAATAGGTGTGTAGAAAAAATAAGACCTGGTGGGTCGTATAAACATATAAGGAACTCCCGCACACTATCTTAACTTGCAAAATAAATTTTTAATCACACAACGTTTCGGTCACACGACCTTCATCAGGAGTATACAAATGTTCAAATTAATCTCTTTTAAGATAACCACACATGACCAATTAACAGAGTTCCATCTGCAAATAATTAAACTCATTGGGAGTATATAATTAGCACCACATCATAAACAGTTGTTATAGTTACAACAATCAAGATCCCCTATAGGTTAACAAAATCATCCAAAAAACACAATCAACACATCGTCATCAAACAGCATCAAATTGTAATTCTAAACAGTTATAACAATCAGTCAGGTTCCACAGTCACTCAAACTCATCATGAATACATAGTGGAAAAAACACCTCATTCAAAACAATTGCATGACTATAGCAATACATTAAATAATGCTTCATCGTTCATACCCATAGGTAATAAAGTTTGAAGGGTGTAAATCCAAAACAGTTCGCGTCTCTGTAGAAGTAATTCAATGTCTCCACCTCTAGGTGGCAAAGTTACTTTTTCAATCCCACAAAAACGTAAAGAAGTTACGTCATGATTCAAAGTTAAAAAGTGTACCACAACTGGATAATTTAGATCTTTTCTTCTTATCGAACTCTTATGTTCACTAATTCTTTGTTTCAACTGACGTGACGTTTTTCCCACAAGGACAACGGATCAAATACACTACATGAGTGGAAACACAAGTAATCACAGATTTGATGCTATATTTTTTGCCCGTTCTAGGATGACAAAAAGTTGATGTTTTAAAAGTATTATTACACTGAGCACAATTCCCACAACGATAATTGCCCTTCTGTATGGGACTAAGTAAACTCTGAGATGCACGAGGGCTAACGCTCTGAAAACGAGCATGTACCAAACGGTCTTTTAAATTCCTAGCGCGTTTGTATACAATCAAAGGAGGATGTCTAAAAAATATCGCTCAACTCCGAATCAGAAGACAACAAATGCCAGTGTTTTTTTAAAAATAGATTTTATCATGTAAGACTTAGGTGAATATGTTGTAATACAAGCAAAAGAATACTTTCTCGGTTTTTTTTCTTGTTTTCTTTTTTAGCAATTCAGACCGCGTCTTTTTAAAAGCTGTATTAAATCCTTCATCAATCCAATCTAAAGGATAACCTCTGTTCAAAAATTTATTTTTCATGATTTTCGATCTCTCAATAAAATCGGAATCAGAATAATAAATCCTCCTCAGTCTGTAGAACTGACTCTTAGGCAGTCCTTTTTTTTAAAAAGTCGGATGAAAACTGGTAGCGAGTAAAAGTGTGTTACGATCGGGTCTCTTTTGTGTACAAAGTAGTGGTCAAACTGCCTTCGTTCTTCTGTATCCACATATCCAGGAAGTGTACTCTAGACGAATTAATTTCAGAAGTAAAATCCAAGTCGTCAACCAAGCTATTCAAATATGTCACAAATTCTCGAGCCTCATCGTGATCACACAAAAAGATACAGAAAATATCGTCAATGTATCTATACCATTTGATGATCTTTGAATAGAAAGGATTATTTTCTGTATTCAATACATAACTCTCTTCAAAAAGACCCATAAATAGATTGGCATAGTTCGGGGCAAAATTCGAGCCCATTGCTGTCCCACTAATCTGAAGAAAGAAATCCTTATCAAAACTAAAATAATTATATTTCAAAAGGTACGAAGACATCTTGATGATAAAGTCTGATGGTGGACTAGAGTCCTCGCGTAACGAAAGATAATGTCTAAGGGCAATAAGTCCTTTTTCATGTGAAATGTTAGTATATAGACTTGTTATGTCCAAAGTTAATAATAAAGAAATATCCGGTAAATCAACTCGGAAATCTTATTAATAAAGTCAGCAGAATCTCGAATGTAAGTCGGTAACGAATAGACAAAAGGTTTTATAAAAAAGTCAACATACTGTGATAAAGGAGATAAGAGGGAATTAGTCTGTGCCACAATCGGACGACCTGGAGGGTCGATAAGTCTCTTATGAATTTTAGGAAGAGTATAAAAAAACAGGTCTAATCGGATGTTGACAATACAGAAATTTAAACTCCGATTGAGATATCCAACCCTCTGTTTTAGCATT
The DNA here is from genome assembly GCF_018340385.1 of Cyprinus carpio. Classification (NCBI taxonomy): domain Eukaryota; kingdom Metazoa; phylum Chordata; class Actinopteri; order Cypriniformes; family Cyprinidae; genus Cyprinus; species Cyprinus carpio. The sequence continues at coordinate 27,327,868 of NC_056588.1, forward strand.
TGTTAAAAATGACAATATCTCAGATTGATAAATGTTGGTAGGATCACTGGGAAGTTTTTTATAAAACTTAATATTCTGTAATTGTGAAAGAATTTCGTGTTGGTATTTTTTCGTATCTTGGATTACAATAGCCCCTCCTTTATCAGCAGGTTTTATAATGATACTTGGGTCACTTATCAATTCGGTCAAAGCTATTTTCTCATTCAATGAAAGATTATGAGAAATTTTATTACTAGAAGAACAAACTTCCATCACCTCTTGTTCAACCAAACGACAAAAAATATGAATGGTGTGGTCAGACACATTAGGGCAAAAATTACTTTTAGGTCTAAAAGGTGTCGTAGATAAACCCGATTCTGATTTGGAGAAAAAAATACCGTAGTTTCATTTGTCTAAAACATTTAAACAGATCCACTTTTAGACCAAAACAATTAACACCACTAGTAGGCACAAAAGATAGTCCTTTAGATAAAACCATGATGACGATGTGTTGATTATGTGTTTTTTGGATGATTTTGTTAACCTATAGGGGATCTTGATTGTTGTAACTATAACAACTGTTTATGATGTGGTGCTAATTATATACTCCCAATGAGTTTAATTATTTGCAGATGGAACTCTGTTAATTGGTCATGTGTTTATCTTAAAAGTGATGAATTTGAACATTTGTATACTCCTGATGAAGGTCGTGTGACCGAAACGTTGTGTGATTAAAAAAAAAAAAAATTATTTTGCAAGTTAAGATAGTGTGCGGGAGTTCCTTATATGTTTATATCTTTAATTAACATTAACATTAATTTGTGCGCAGCCTACATTACAAACTTTCCTGGTTCAAGTGTAGCCTAAATTGGTCAAATCAATGTTGTTTTGAGAAAATGAATTGCATTTGCGCTGAAAAACAAGCATTCTAGCGTGAAAATGCTTGGAAACTAATGTGGTCGGAACCAAAGTTTACAGGACTGCGTTCTCTGGAATCCTCTCAAGCGCAGGACTTCTACATTCCGATTGGTTGCCACCAAACAACGTCATAGCTCATTACCATAAAGTTGACCTGACTTCAACACTCCTCGACACCCACACCATCTAAGAAATGCCGTGCAGCAGCTCGCCGCTGTTCAGCGGCAGTGTGAACACACAGTAATTCATGAAAGCTGTTTTGTTTTGTTCTCTCTCCGCATTCGTCACTAAGCACGCAACGCCGACGTCCTACATCAGGGTTCCTCAATAGGCGGCCCGAGAGTAAAATGTTTGGGCTGCGCTAATTTCAAATAATGTGGCATGAAAACTCAAACACAGCATCAGAAAGCGACATTAACTTACACTGTGTCTACAGTCGTGGCCAAAAGTTTTGAGAATTACATAAATATTAGTTTTCAAAAAGTTTGCTGCTAAACTGCTTTTAGATCTTTGTTTCAGTTGTTTCTGTGATGTACTGAAATATAATTACAAGCACTTCATACATTTCAAAGGCTTTTATCGACATTTACATGACATTTATGCAAAGAGTCAGTATTTGCTGTGTTGGCCCTTCTTTTTCAGGACCTCTGCAATTCGACTGGGCATGCTCTCAATCAACTTCTGGGCCAAATCCTGACTGATAGCAACCCACTCTTTCATAATAACTTCTTGGAGTTTGTCAGAATTAGTGGGTTTTTGTTTGTCCACCCACCTCTTGAGGATTGACCACAAGTTCTCAATGGGATTAAGATCTGGGGAGTTTCCAGGCCATGGACCCAAAATTTCAACATTCTGGTCCCCGAGCCACTTAGTTATCACTTTTGCCTTATGGCACGGTGCTCCATCGTGCTGGAAAATGCATTGTTCTTCACCAAACTGTTGTTGGGTTGTTGGAAGAAGTTGCTGTTGGAGGGGGTTTTGGTACCATTCTTTATTCATGGCTGTGTTTTTGGGCAGAATTGTGAGTGAGCCCACTCCCTTGGATGAGAAGCAACCCGCACATGAATGGTGTCAGGATGCTTTACTGTTGGCATGACACAGGACTGATGGTAGCGCTCACCTTTTCTTCTCCGGACAAGCCTTTTTCCAGATGCCCCAAACAATCGGAAAGGAGCTTCATCGGAGAATATGACTTTGCCCCAGTCCTCAGCAGTCCATTCACTATACTTTCTGCAGAAGATCAATCTGTCCCTGATGTTTTTTTTGGAGAGAAGTGGCTTCTTTGCTGCCCTTCTTGACACCAGGCCATCTTCAAAAAGTCTTCGCCTCACTGTGCGTGCAGATGCGCTCACACCTGCCTGCTGCCATTCCTGAGCAAGCTCTGCACTGGTGGCACTCCGATCCCGCAGCTGAATCCTCTTTAGGAGACGATCCTGGCGCTTGCTGGACTTTCTTGGATGCCCTGAAGCCTTCTTTACAAGAATTGAACCTCTTTCCTTAAAGTTCTTGATGAACCTATAAATTGTTGATTTAGGTGCAATCTTAGTAGCCACAATATCCTTGCCTGTGAAGCCATTTTTATGCAACGCAATGATGTGCTGCACGCATTTCTTTGCAGGTCACCATGGTTAACAATGGAAAGAACAATGATTTCAAGCATCACCCTCCTTTTAACATGTCAAGTCTGCCATTCTAACCCAATCAGCCTGACATAATGATCTCCAGCCTTGTGCTCGTCAACATTCTCACCTGAGTTAACAAGATGATTACTGAAATGATCTCAGCAGGTCCTTTAATGACAGCAATGAAATGCAGTGGAAAGGTTTTTTTTTGGGATTAAGTTAATTTTCATGGCAAAGAAGGACTATGCAATTCATTTGATCACTCTTCATAACATTCTGGAGTATATGCAAATTGCTATTATAAAAACTTAAGAAGCAACTTTTCCAATTTCCAATATTTATGTAATTCTCAAAACTTTTGGCCACGACTGTACACTGGACGCGAGCAGCGAGGCGCAACGCAACAAAATACAACCAAATTTTTAATAATCCGTGACGCTGTCTACACTGGATGCGGACAGCGCAGCACCACAAATCCCGACAGAAAACTGCTGACTCATTCTATTTATGACGTGCTGACACAAAGTTCAAATGATTTCCAATGCTTTGTCAAGTCCAGTGTAGGTACGATGTGACAGCAAAAAAAATGGCAAGTGTTAAGTAAAGAAAAGTGGACACTGAAAAAAGATGATTCAAATGTGAATGGACTGAACAGTTTTGAGTGAGTGAGTGTGTGAGTGAGTGAGTGAGTGAGTGATGCCATCTTTGTTATGGATGCTGGTTCGCAGTGAGGTCACAGTTTTAACGTAAATTTGCTTTAGCCTAATTTATTTTCAAGATCTGAGGTAAAATATCTATTGTTGCTTTCACTATGGCTATACAATTCACGCAAAATGATTCAAACTCACATTGGACACTTTTAACATTTAATAAAGCACATAATCATTATAACCATTTCTAAAATAGAATTCTGTGTCGCTTATTGTCACATGTCGCTGTCGTATAAGTATAAAAATGTTAATGCTGACAGCTCTAATAATTGAATATTTACCTTGTGACCATCTTTTGAATATCTTAATAATAAATATCTAAATAATAATATCTAAATAATAATAATAATAATAATAATACACATATGTACATACGTGTATATATATATATATATATATATATATATATATATATATATATATATATATATATATATATATATATATATATACATACACACACATATACAGTGGGTACGGAAAGTATTCAGACCACCTTAAATTTTTCATTCTTTGTTATATTGCAGCCATTTGCTAAAATCATTTAAGTTTTTCCCTCATTAATGTACACACAGCACCCCATATTGACAGAAAAACACAGAATTGTTGACATTTTTGCAGATTTATTAAAAAAGAAAAACTGAAATATAACATGGTCCTAAGTATTCAGACCCTTTGCTGTGACACTCATATATTTAACTCAGGTGCTGTCCATTTCTTCTGATCATCCTTGAGATGGTTCTACACCTTCATTTGAGTCCAGCTGTGTTTGATTATACTGATTGGACTTGAATAGGAAAGCCACACACCTGTCTATATAAGACCTTACAGCTCACAGTGCATGTCAGAGCAAATGAGAATCATGAGGTCAAAGGAACTGCCTGAAGAGCTCAGAGACAGAATTGTGGCAAGGCACAGATCTGGCCAAGGTTACAAATTTTTTTCTGCTGCACTTAAGGTTCCTAAGAGCACAGTGGCCTCCATAATCCTTAAATGGAAGACGTTTGGGACAACCAGAACCCTTCCTAGAGCTGGCCATCCGGCCAAACTGAGCTATCGGGGGAGAAGAGCCTTGGTGAGAGAGGTAAAGAAGAACCCAAAGATCACTCTAGCTGAGCTCCAGAGATGCAGTCGGGAGATGGGAGAAAGTTGTAGAAAGTCAACCATCACTGCAGCCCTCCACCAGTCAGAGCTTTATGGCAGAGTGACCCGACGGAAGCCTCTCCTCAGTGGAAGACACATGAAAGCCCGCATGGAGTTTGCTAAAAAACACAGAAATAAGAATCTCTGGTCTGATGAGACCAAGATAGAACTTTTTGTCCTTAATTCTAAGTGGTATGTGTGGAGAAAACCAGGCACTGCTCATCACCTATCCAATACAGTCACAACAGTGAAGCATGGTGTTGGCAGCATCATGCTGTGGGGGTGTTTTTCAGCTGCAGGGACAGGACGACTGGTTGCAATCGAGGGAAAGATGAATGCGGCCAAGTACAGGGATATCCTGGACGAAAACCATCTCCAGAGTGCTCAGGACCTCAGACTGGGCCGAAGGATCACCTTCCAACAAGACAATGACCCTAAGCACACAGCTAAAATAACGAAGGAGTGGCTTCACAACAACTCTGTGACTGTTCTTGAATGGCCCAGCCAGAGCCCTGACTTAAACCCAATTGAGCATCTCTGGAGAGACCTGAAAATGGCTGTCCACCAACGTTTACCATCCAACCTGACAGAACTGGAGAGGATCTGCAAGGAGGAATGGCAGAGGATCCCCAAATCCAGGTGTGAAAAACTTGTTGCATCTTTCCCAAAAAGACTCATGGCTGTATTAGATCAAAAGGTTGCTTCTACTAAATACTGAGCAAAGGGTCTGAATACTTAGGACCATGTGATATTTCAGTTTTTCTTTTTTAATAAATCTGCAAAAATGTCAACCATTCTGTGTTTTTCTGTCAATATGGGGTGCTGTGTGTACATTAGGGGGGAAGTCGTGGCCTAATGGTTAGAGAGTCAAACTTGCAATCCAAGGGTTGTGAGTTCGAGTCTTGGGCCGGCAGGAATTGTAGGTGGGGGGGAGTGAATGTACAGCGCTCTCTCCACCCTCAATACCATGACTGAGGTGCCCTTGAGCAAGGCACCGAACCCCCAACTGCTCCCTGGGTGCCACAGCATAAATGGCTGCCCACTGCTCCGGGTGTGTGTTCACGGTGTGTGTGTGTTCACTGCTGTGTGTGTGCACTTTGGTGGGTTAAAAGCAGAGCACGAATTCCAAGTATGGGTTACCATACTTGGCTGTATGTCACGTCACTTTCACATTGTCACTTTCATTAATGAGGGAAAAAAAAATAACTTAAATGATTTTAGCAAATGGCTGCAATATAACAAAGAGTGAAAAATTTAAGGGGGTCTGAATACTTTCCGTACCCACTGTATATATATATAGGTCAGTGGCCCTTGGCTTGGTATTGTTGGCAGAATTCAACCCTCAGCGAAAACTAATTGAGCCCTGTCCTACATCATCTGCCAGAACAGCTTCCATGTATGAGAGATACCGGAAGTGAGAGAAAAGTGCTTATTACGTATGAAATATGGATATTTTTCTTACAAAAACATATGGATTCACTACATGAAGCCATTATTCACAACCCCCCCCCACCCCCAGGGCCGTGAGGCATGTTTTATTATGGATGTGCGCGCTTTATTTGACGACTTGTGGACTGTTCAACTGCAACACCTGCTGACTGCAATGCTAGAGCTTGGAATAGCCAAGACACTTTTTAATATAAGTCCGAATGGATTCGTCTGAAAGAAGAAAGTCATATACACCTAGGATGCCTCGACAGTGAGTAAAACACATGCTAATTTTCATTTTTGGGTGAACATTTTTGGGACGACTTTGTCAACCAGAATACTTTTCCTTAATACTCATATATTTAATACTTAAATTATTAATAATACTATATACTAATACTAAATACTTTTTTCTTTATTTTGAATAGTATACAGTACATATCTATTGTTTTCTTAATTAATATGTATTTCTAAAATGTATGCTTGCGCAAGTATGCCTTTCAAGATGAAATTTTCAGAGAAGAGAAAATGTCAGCTTACTTATCAGCAACAGGCTTTGCAATGGCCTCAAAGATTTCCTCTTGATTGGCTGTTTGGTCAAAAACTTTCTGAAACCTGTAGCGAAAAAATATTTTAGTGAAAATAGGTTGTTTAAAGACAAATGAAAACAACTTTTGCTTTTACTTGAATTTTGGTCACATATCTGTATGCTTATGCTTAATGCCATAGTTATGGGATGAGGGATGAGCAAAGAGCATGTGTACTGCCTCTTAAAATTCTGTGATTGGTAAACTTCTGTGTTACTGGCACTTAGACTTGTAAATTGAAGTTTCAACCTAGCCAGCTTGCAGGGCATGGAGACTCTCTGACTACAGTGCAGGGACGACAGCTTTTAACAACTGGAGAAAATCCTGCTGTTATACTGGTGCAATAAATGGAAATGATTTACACAAAACTTACTGATGTTTGTTGTGCAATTCCAAAATACGCAACATTTGAATAATTTGAAAAAGATTTCCAGAGAGAGAAAAATATACTTTCATGTTTCTATATATAGTAAATACACCATCCATATCTGAATTGATGCTTCATTAAGCATGCATGGATATTAATTATTAAATGCAAACCAACCCTATAATTTCATTATATTAAATTTCTCCCTAATTTTTCCTCCACATCACCTGAATTTGTAGTTTTCCCTCTTATTGTTGATAACACCATCTGCCAAGTCTCTGGGAACCACAAACTCCAAACTACCGCCCTGCTCCTCACAGTCCACAAAGTACTCCTGCAACAGGACGTGTTAAGCATGAGCACACTTAATCTCGCTAATGTAGACATGCAAATTGTATATCGCCTTCTTTTATGATTAACATTTTCTATCACTAAGACAAAAATATTAGACTAAAGAAAATTACAGACATGCTAAGATGATGTAAACAAATATATAAACAATGCTAATAATCAGAGATCAGTAAGGTTTGTGTTTTGTAGCGGTTTATAAGTAGTATTCATGTGATTTAAACCAGATTATTTTTATAAAACATTATTAGATATTAAACACTGCAGCCCCTGATAGAAAACACATGCATTTAACTCGTATTAACTCTTTAGATAGGTACGGAAATGTAAAATGTAGCGTTACACATAATCTGTATTCCAAGAACAAAACAAAAATACAAAGGCAAAACACTCACCGCGGTCTGTTTCTTCGTCGGTTTCACACGGGCAAAGATTTGAATCGTTTGCTTTACCATTGTTTAATTTTTTGTGATGCTTTTTGTCGTTTTTTCCATCCAAAGCACCCGATGAGCTTCACGTGTTTTTTACTTCTTTGTGTACAAAGGTTGCTAAGAGACCAGGACAGTTCTCAACGGCTCTGGCTCTCCAGAATCGCAAAGCGATACGCCACAGCCGTTTCAGGCCAGCAGAGTATGGATAATCAATTCGAGGGATGCTATTGCAAGCCGTTTTAGCATTTAAAACTTTGGTTTGACTATCCATAAATATAATTTAAGATAGGAACAATTGTATTTTGACGAGTCTTAATTATAATTCGACTAGTCACAATGACAATTAGAGATATCTGCAATAACAATTGCACTAGTAAGAAATCGGATTAGAGATATCTTTAAATATGATTTGACTAAGTTAGTCAAAACTATGGCAAGCATAGGATGCGTCCTCGTAAGCTCTATGTTTGGGCTGCCACGTCATCGAGCTCCGCCCATCACTATTTGAGTTCGGTAAAGTTGGCAAGATATTCACAGATGGCACTTTCCTGGATCAATTAATCACGAGCAAAACGTTTTCACTACACAATTGACGCCTCTTTTCTTTCGTAGTGATGAAGAAAACGAGCTACAAGCGAGTTTTCCTCAAGACAAACTTTCCTCCGCTCTGTACAAAACGCATTGACCTCAACGCGCTGGCGTCTGAGTCTCTGAGACAAGTCCGAAGGGACCGTCTGCAAAGTGCGAAACGCGAAAAATGTTACTAATAAAATACTCAATAAATTCACAGTAACACTCTGTAATGTCACCAGATTCAGTTCACACATCACCGCTCTCCTGCTGGTTATACTACAGCAGTTTTTTTTTTTTTATGATTTTTTTATTATGACAAATACTCAATTACTTCACTGTAACACACTGTACTTTCTCAAAATTCAGTTCACACATCACCGCTCTCCTGCTGGTTATACTACAACACTTATTTTGAAAAAAATTGCTTTTGTACATTTTATGATTATTTAAAATGAAAAAACAGTCATTACCTTCATTGTTACTGGACAAAATAATCAATAACTTCACTGTAACACACTGTATTTCCAGACAAATTCAGTTCACATATCTCTGCTCTCCTGCTGGTTATTCTACATTGAGTGCTTTATTAACACTCTGCTGTTGTTCGGTAATTTGAGCCTGGAAAAAAAAAAAAAAAAAACCTTTTGAAATTTTAAAAAGTACTACACAATACTGATTGTATCAAAGCAGCTTTACAGTGTCAGACAGGAAAATAGTTTGTCAATAATCCAAAGAGACAATAACAAAAACAGCCATTTTTCCAGCTAAAGTCAGTTCACTGATGTTTCAGTGATGTCATCCTCCAGTTCAGCTCTCTTCCTATAGTGTCTGTGCAATCAGTCAAGCGTCCCCAACTAAGCAAGCCAAAGGCAACAGTGGCAAAGAACAAAAACTCCATCGATGACAGAAATGAAGAAAAAAACCTTGGAAGAAGCCAGGTTCAGTCTGGGAGGCAGTTCTCCTCTGGCCAAACAAAACCAGCATGGGGTGGTTTAATTCCAGGCTGCAGTACAGGTCAGATTGTGCAGAGAACTTGTCTAGGTCCCGTGGCCTTGTGCTGATGGTCGTTGAGGTGTTGAGGTCTTCGCAGGGGATCTGTCTCTGGGGCGCATCTAGTTGACATGGTCTCCACTGACATTTAGTGCTGTAGAGGTCGTCTTTAGGTGCTGATCCACCATATGGTCAAGTCAAGTCACCTTTATTTATACAGCGTTTTTAACAGTACAGATTGTGTCAAAGCAGCTTTACAGCAGCTTTATCTGGTCTGGATATGAACTGGATCTGGGTGGCTACAGTGACTATCTGATGGATACAGACTGGATCCGTATGGCTATGGTGACCTCGGAATAAGAATGAAAGAGACTAATATTAGCATAAATGTCATTCTTCTTGCGATGTAGCAAAATCCCTTTAAGGCAAGTCACTCGGTGGCCTGTTCGCCAAGCTATTATTTTTCAGGCTAGACCAGCCAGTGCACATGCGCAATCCTGAGCACACGTCTCAAAATGCTGACCGTTTCTATAGCAACTGGGACTTCTAATGGCAGCTGCAGTGACGCAATGATTTTACCGATTAGTTTGATAGAGCGGCCATATTGAGCGTTACATTTTTCCCCATTCAAAACTATATGAGTGACATGTCTTGGATATTCTATAGTCTTTGGAAGTAGCGAGTACATTGGGTGTTTTGGAAAAGTGTTCACAGTTCCGGTTGACCTAATTAATGCTGCCTAACAATCCTTTAACAGATTTGAATTACAGAAATGCGATGTTCATGCCAGGTTAAAGATATGGGTCTTTAATCTAGATTTAAACTGACAGAGTATGTCTGCCTCCCACTAAATATGAAAAGGATCTACTGCCCGCAGTTGATTTTGATATTCTACCTGTAGGTATTATCAAATAAGTATTGAGGAGCTAAGCCATTCAGTGCTTTATAAGTAATTAGCAAGATTTTAAAATGTATTCAATGTTCAATAGAGAGCCAGTGCTGAGTTGACAGAACTGGGCTAATATGTTCATATTTCCTGGTTCTAGTAAAAACTTTAGCTGCTGCATTTTGGATCAGCTTGAGTTTGTTTATTAAGTGTGCAGAGCAACCACCCAATAAAGCATTACAAAAATCTAACCTTAAAGTCAGGAACGCATAAATTAACATTTCTGCATTTGACATTGAGGGCATTGTTCGTAATTTAGAGATATTTTTAAGATGGAAAAATGTGATTATTCAAATGCTAGAAACATGGTTTTATCATGACCCAGGCCTCTGTGGCTCTCTCCAATAGCCACCGGCACCTTCTCCTGAGTTTTGATTCTGTTTTGGACTCCATTACCCATATGCCCCGTACCTCGGACTAATCACCACCAGGTGTTCCCAATCTCACTCCCCATATAAGCTGGTTCCAGACTCTCACTCAATGTGAAGTCTTGTTAAACCCATCTAGGATTTCTGAGTGGTTACTTCTGATTGCTTATCTGTGCATTATCTTGGACTGCCCCTCTTCTAGTGATTCTCTGCCGCCTGCCCTGCTGACCCTCTGTTTTGATTCTGACCTGTTACTTGCCTGCCGCCTGCCCTGATCCAAGCCTGGTAACCGTCCTCGATTCAGATTATCTGTGATATCCTTGACGCTGTTGTTAGACCTCTGCGTGGTTGTACTATGTATTCTAATAAACATTACAAATGGATCCGAATGCCCCTGACTCATCTTTACAGGTTTTCAAAGGAAAGATTGCTAACAAAAAGCACACCTAGGTTCCTAACTGATGATGAAGAATTAACAGAGCAGCTATCAGATGTTAGACACCGCTTTAGGTTATTACACTAGACGTCACTTCATGTTTATTGCTGCCGTGTGTTTTGAGTTTGAGCTCCGTCAAGTTAATTCTTTATCTTTTTTTTTTTTTAACTTAAAATCAATTTTATACACCATAATCTTAGTTTCTATAATGTGTGAATATATCCTTTATCCTACTCTACAACAAAAACAATCGGAGCACCTTGTTATCACTAGTTTGATTTCCCGAGTCCACTATTACCTTATAGCCCGTTAGCCCCAGGCCCCGGCCGACAACCTCTCCCCCTCCGCCGCTTCTGGTCTTTGAGATCTCCACCCGGAACCGCTTCCTCTGTGAGATGGAACGCGATGCTGTGATCGTCGGAGACTCCATCGTCTGACACGTCCATGCTTACGTTAGCCGAAGGTTCCCTGGTGCTTGTCTTCTCGATGTTTCTGCACAGATACCTGCGATCCTGAAGGGTGACGAGAGCCCCGGAGCAGTCGTGCTTCATGCTGGGGTTAACAACAACACCACGCTGCGGCAGACAGAGACACTGAAGATGGACTTCAGGAGCCTGATCGAGATGGTGTGCAGCACATCGCCCGTGGCGATGATCATCGTGTCAGGACCGCTTCCTAAGTGTCGACGAGGACACGAAAGGTTTAGTAGACTTTTTGCTTTAAATTAATGGTTATTGTCATGGTGTAAAGAACAGAAACTGCTCTTTATTAATAACTGGAATCTTTTCTGGGAGCGTCTTAGGCTTTTTTGCGCTGATGGCCTGCACCCCAGCAGAGTCGGAGCAGAACTCCTGTCGGACAACATCTCCAGGACGCTACACTCCATATGACTAGTAAGCCAATTCTAAAATAACTGCTATGATGGCTTTTGTTCTACCCGCTTAAATGATAGAAGTACTTGCGCTGTCCAGTCTATTAAGACTGTGTCTGTTCCCTGAATAGTGAGTTCAAAATATAAATTTAATGTAGGATTTTAGAAAAAATCTGATCGTGATTAAACCAGAAAAATGTAAAATAAATGAATAAAAACTATTTTTTAAAGTTTGGGCTCATAATCATTAGATCACTCACACCCAAAGCAGTTATTGTAAATTTAATGATGACAGATAATAGTTTTGATGTACTCTTCTTGACTGAGACCTGGCTTAAACTAAATGATTATATTGGTCTAAATGAGTAAACTCCACCAAACTACTATTATAAGCATGATCCCTGTCAGACTGTATCTCTTGCTCTGGCTACTGTGAATAGTATACAGAATTCTTAAAAGAATTTGCAGATTTCCTCTCAGACATATTGGTTACCGTTGATAAAGCGCTAATTGTTGGAGATTTTAACATTCATGTTGATAATACAAATGTTGCATAAGAACTTGCGTTTACTGACCTAATAAACTCTTTTCGAGTCCAGCAAAATGTCACCAGGCCCACTCATCTTTTTAATCATACGCTAGATTTAATTATATCCAATGGAATTACTCTTACTGATACAGATATCGTACCTCAAAGTGATGATGTTACTGACCATTTCCTTGTATCGTGCATTCTGCATATTACTGATATCAAATACACCGCTCTACATTATCATCTGAGAAAAACTACCATCAAACAAACAAAAAACACACTCACAAACAACAAATACACATGAACTAAACTGCTCTGTGTGCCCATAAATACACATGAACTAGACGAAATGACTAGCAACATGGACACTATCTTCTCTTATACATTATAAGCTGTTGGCCCCCATCAAATTGAAAAAGGTTAGAGAAAAACGTACTGTGCCATGGTACAACAGTAATACCCACTCTCACAAAAAAAAAAAACTCGTAGTCTTGAGCGCAAATGGAGGAAAACTAACTTGGAAGTTTTTAGAATTGCGTGGAAAAACAGTATGCCCAGCTATAGACAGGCTCTAAAAATTGCCGGGGCCAAGAATATCCACAAATTCATAGAAATAACCAAAACAATCCAAGGTTTTTATTTAGCACAGTGGCTAGATTAACAAATAACCAAACGCCACCTGATCTAAATATTCCCTCAGTTTAATTTCCAGCGATATCGCTGACTTGATTGCACAGATACTATTTAAATTAAACTGAGCTGGATGATGACGTCACTGAATTCAATAATGAACTGCCTTTTAACTGAAAAATTTGTTTACTATTGTCATTTTGCATTATTGACACACTTTTTTCCTAATTAATGCTGTACAGTTGCTTTGACACAATCTGTATTGTTAAAAGCGCTATATAAATAAAGGTGACTTGACTTGACTTGACACGTCACTTCACTTTCACTTTTCACTTTACATATCCACCCTGCACTTTTGAGGTTTTGTCTGCACAATCAGGCATATATTTCAGTACTCTGATAAAATGCAGTCCCAACAAAGGTGCTCCACTGTCAACAATATAGAAGTTTGCATTAGCTGTAAAAACCTTCTGAGCAACTTTAACGGTAACCAAGCACAGACAAGGGTTGCTAAGAATTATTTTACAAGTTTGACTTCAGGCGTTAGCAATGGGGTAGATGTAAAACTATTCCAACCAGCAGTTTTTCACTTTACACACACGGCCTTGTGCTATAGATATGTCAGCTTCACATAAAATCTTATCTTCCCCAGAAGCATTGTTCAGTTGTTCACATTCCATAAGTGGTGACAAAGCATGTTCAAAAGTTGTATCTGTGTCTGTTAATGTGTCGAATAGCACTTAGAAGTGAAAACAATAATTGCCACCATATTGAAGGGTTCAAAACCAAAGTGCTCAAAACTGGCCTCTTCAAGTGACCTTCAGAATAAACTGACTTCAGGATGTTAGTAAAGAACATTTTTTATGTGGAACTGTGCCAGTGTTTTCACTAAACTAAACTAAACTAAAAAAAAAAAAAAGGTTTTTTTGTAGTTGCAAGTGGCAGCCGGTGACACTGGACTGATTGAAAATAAAAATAAGTTCAGTCTGCAAAAAAATAAAAGTAAAAAACACAACAGGTCACAATGTCAGGAAAAAAAAAAAAAAAAACAAAAGACAACTCTTCACAACCAACAACTGCTTCTTTGGTAGTAATTATAAAGTAATTAGGATTAATTTCTCTGAAGACTGATACTCTTTTGCCTGCATCCCAAAAATAGCATGCAAGAAAGCTGTAACTCATTCCTTGATGTCAGGAAACCAGTTTTGCCTGTTTTGAAATGGTGGTGGTTTCCTACAATATCACCCATTTCACAGTAAGTAAATGTACAGTAAATTTCCATCTGCATTTCACTGTTTTTTTCTTCTTTCTCCTATAATTTATTCTAGTAGATTGCACATTTTAAAGAATTGCATTAACTGAAAGCAAAGAAATCAAGTTAGAGAAGATTTTTTTATTTATTTATTTTTTATATCACAAATAATATGATTGGGTTAATCATTATTTTTCATTAAAACTTTACCAGCGCTAAATACAACATTTACACACCACTTCTGAGATATACTTTAGATTAGCAGACTGTCAGCTGAAACACTGCCATAAGAGAGGTGTCAGGGACGTGCACAGACATTTTGAGCAAAAAAAGAGGGGGAAAAGGGCACTTCTCTTATTTATTATTTTTTTCCTAAATAAAACGTTAAATATATTAACACAACTCTGACTTACCAGTTTAAGTGTAATTCCCTCAACACTTACCCAATTGTTTCATGTTTCATTTTTCAACAGATGTCTATAAAAATAATTAACTCACATGGTCTTCTTTAGCATTCACTAATTTTATCTCAAGAACAGGCAAACAAAAACAAAGGAAACTTAGCCACAATGTGCATACTTTCTATGCTACTAGTTTCAAGTAGCCTATATATTTAGTCATTTTCTTTATCCTATTCATCTGCAATGCCTTGTCAAATGTATGCAAATTAGCTTATTTTAATTATTTAACACCTGATTTGCATATCAATGTGGCGATTCTGATGATGTTATTAATTGTACTGTGTTCAGCTGACGTTTCTTCATTAAGTTAGCCTGTATGCCCATGATATATTGCCTTAGCTAAACTTGAGCTAACTTGTTACATGGTAGCTCATGAGTCATGGATGTTAGCTAGAAAAATGAACAATATTTGCCCTAATATTTGATAATTAGCTGTTAATTCGAGGCACAGATAGCTTAGTCTTTTGATCACCACTCACCTCCACACCAAGGCAAGCACAACTGGAAACAGAGGGAGGGAGAACTTCACTTCTGTGGCTCTCTGCCTGTCTGTGATGTGCCGATAAATGTGTGCTACACCAGTATTTCCCAACCACTGTGCCAGTTGTCAATGTGCCATGGAAAATTATCATAAACTTTCTATCGCTATTTGATTGATTGACTTTTCAACATCATTAAAGGTACCCAAGGACGTTTGTCATTTGGGGGACACTGAATTATTTTGCTGTTACAATGAAATGTCAATACCAATTACTTCATATAAAATACAAAAAGAAAAAAAAGAAGAGAAATTAATAAAATACATCTTAAAAATACACAAAGTTATTTTAAAATCCGTAATCATTTAAAGGCTACATATATAGGAATCTCCTGAATTTTTCTGTTTGGCATCTGGGGATTGTCAGATTATCTGAGTTCCTCATCTGGTGTCCCATCAACTGCTCTCTGAGTGGCGGTAGCCAGTCTCTGAAGCTAGACTTTTATAGCTTCCCAGCAATATCAAGACACCATTGGACTCATCTCTCTGCTAGTGTTTACAATCCAAGAAGGGAGAGGGCATCGGAATATCATTGATACCTTTGTCCCAGTATGATTTTAAAAGACCAGTTTTTTGCATACTTTCCAACCTTTCAATTTGATCAGTAGTCAAAGAACTGTGCCAAACTGGAACTGCATACTCTAACACAGGGCGCACATAACCTGTATAGATTATAACCAATTTGTTATCTTGAACACAAAGTTTCTTTAGCCGGCGGAGAGCAAAAAGCTTTCTGCTGGCTGAGGACAACATGTGGTCCACTTGACCATCACATTTTAAATCACTCTGGATGGTAACCCCTAAAACCTTAACAGATTCACTAAATCACTCTGGATGGTAACCTCTAAAACCTTAACAGATTCACAGAGATTTTCCATGGTAAATACGTGCTGAAGTTTGTCTAACGCGGGATTCCCCAGTTTTGGTATGCTAAATAGTAAGGCGTGGCCAAAGCCAGTGAAAGTACTTAATTACCTGTTTTGGAAGTCCTTGTTAGAAGAAACAGTCGAGCAACAGAAAAGGGACAGCAGTTTGTAAGTGTTTCTTCCTTGTTTTCCCATTAGACTACAGCGCGGATCTTCATTTCTAGGAAACTTTGTTTCATTTACTGTGGTTTTTTTTTTTACCATGGTAAATACTCGCATAAGCCTATCACGGGACCAGTTTCGGTCTGCTAATCCAGTTAGGCAAATGCCTGTCTCCATTTGACTCCCCAGTTTCGGTCTGCTAAATAGTAAGGCGTGGTGAGCTGACTTCAATAACAGGTAATCAGGCAAATATAAAAAGTGGGTAGTTAACCGCGGGCAGCCCTCGTGTGAAGACCGACGAGTGTAAAGACCATGGACTCTACCTGCACGACTCCACTGAGCTAGGACACCGACAAGGCACTTGAATATTGATTTTCTTCCCTTTTTCTTTTATTTTTGTATAGCTTGTTCTCAACTACTTATTTAGGTCACTTGTACTCACTACGTGCTTTCAGATCTCTACTATTACTACGAACACTTGGAGAGCTCGCACTGTATGTCAGAGGCAGGCCTATCCCAAAAATCTATGGCCTGCCCTCTGACCTCTACTACTTTACTCTCTATTCCGGTTGGTCTCTGGAACTGCCAGTCTGCTGTTAACAAAGCAGATTTCATTTCTTCTATTGCTACCCATTCCGGTCTCAACCTCATGTCCCTAACTGAGACTTGGATCAAACCTGAAGACACTGCCACTCCCGTAGCCCTCTCCACTAATTTCACTTGTTCCCACACCCCTCGTACGACCGGGAGGGGTGGAGGTACTGGTTTCCTTATCTCAAAAGAATGGAAATTTGATCTTCAACCATCTCTTACAGGTAATGGTTCAATTAAATCACATGCAATTACTATAACTCACCCTGTTAACATCCACTTTGTGGTCGTTATTCGTCCCCCCAGGTCAACTGGTAAACTTCTTGGAGGAGTTGGATGTGTTACTATCAGACTTTCCTGAGGATGGTACTCCTCTGGTTCTGCTTGGTGACTTCAACATCCACATAGAAAAACCTCAGCCTGCTGACTTCAACACTCTGCTCGCCTCATTTGATCTCAAGCGAGCGTCTACTACAGTGACTCAAAACAAGGCAACCAACTGGACCTCATCTACACGCGCTGTTGTTCCATGGACAACACTTTAGTTGCTTCAATGCACACCTCAGACCACTTCCTCATAACTGCTAATCTCGCACTTACTCCTGAAGTGGCATATGCTCCTCCGCAGGTCCCCTTTCGACGGAACCTACTGTACGCTGACACTCTCCATCTCGCCTGTTCTCTCTTTTTGGTTTCATCCTCACTTCCTTCACTCGCTCAGTTTTTCAGCTCTGGACACGAACAGTGCTACTGACACTCTTTGATCCACTCTGACCTCTTGCTTGGACACCTTTTGCCCACTCTCATCCAGACCAGCACACACCAGATCATCTGTCCCCTGGCTGTCCGATGTTCTCTGTGAACATTGCTCTAAACTCAGGGCTGCAGAGAGGAAATGGCATAAATCAAGGAACTCCTACCGACCACTGGCACCGCACCAATATACCTAAACTCACTAGTTTAAACCTATGCGCCCTCCAGAAGCTTGCGCTCTGCAAGTGAACTGCGCTTTGTGGTGCCATCCCAAAGAGGTTCAAAATCGCTCTCATGGACCTTTTCCTGGACTGTGGTGGAATGACCTCCCAATCTCAATTCGAACATCCAAGTCTTTACTCATTTTCAAAAAAACATCTAAAGACTCATTTTTTTCGCCAGCACTTGACCAACTAATACTAGCACTTACCTTTTCTTTTCTTGTCTATTCTTGCTAGGAGTTCTGTGCTAGACTAACTGAGACTTATCATGCCACTTGTAAACTGTTGTTGTTCTCTCGTTGGTCTGATTGCTTCTATTGTTCTCATTTGTAAGTCGCTTTGGATAAAAGCGTCTGCTAAATGATTAAAGGTAAATGAAAATTTTCTAAATGTTCTGATATATAGAAAGTAATGGCCAAGTTGGTATCTGTTACGAATATAGTACTACTACGAATATAGCTTTTTTATAAGTAGGGGAAATTACTGACATTTACATAAACAACAAAAAAAAACATTTACATGCCTAGGGTGTTTGCATTGTAAGAATGTATAGGGATAGTGTATAGGGAAGTGTGTCTGAACCCCGAACATTATCAGGAAGGCTATTCCAGAGTTTGGGAGCCAAATGCGAAAAAGCTCTGCCTCCTTTAGTGGACTTTGCTATCCTAGGTACTATCAAAAATCCAGCGTTTTGTGACCTTAGGTAGCGTGATGGGTTGTAGCGTGGTAGAAGACTAGTTAGGTACGCAGGAGCTAAGCCATTAAGGGCCTTATAAGTAAGTAATAATATTTTGTAACTGATACGGAAATTAATAGGTAGCCAGTGCAGAGACTGTAAAATTGGGGTAATATGATCATATTTTCTTGACCTTGTAAGGACTCTAGCCGCTGCATTTTGGACTACCTGTAGCTGTGTTTATTGAGGATGTAGGACAACCACCTAGAAGTGCATTACAACAGTCCAGTCTAGAGGTCATGAATGCATGAACTAGCTTTTCTGCATCACGAACAGGTAACATGTTTCGTAGCTTGGCAATGTTTCTAAGATGGAAGAATGCTGTTTTTGTAACATGGGAAATATGATTTTCAAAAGACAAGTGTAGCAACAATCACTTTGTGGGGAATAATTAACTCAAATGAAGTGAATATTCATGAGTCTATGAATATGATGTGCTTATTGCTTACAAATATTAAATTACCCAAAGAGGGAATATTTAATAATTTAAAGGTAATCTTTACTAGAATTAATGTAAGTTATCTAGACAATCTGTTCGTCCCGCGAACTGGATGCTAGACTCCCCGTATCAAATATCAATAAAATACCCTTCTTACAACTCCAAGAAATATTAATCTTCTGATCAGGAAGAACAATATTTTCTGTGTCTGTAGTATTTAGATTACAGAATAGTAATTCCTAGAAAACAAAGCTTGTAGCTTAGATCACACGATTCAGGGACTTCGATCTTGATGAGCCAATAAAACGGTTCAATTCAAGCAAATTATTGTATTTAATAAAAGCGGACTAAAGAGTACATGACTACAATTCACACAGAGTAAATATGAGTATATAGCAAAACAAACAATACAATTTAAACAAGATAATCAAACGAAAACAGTAATGAGATAGAGAGAAAAAGAGTGAAGGCAGATCTCAGGGTGACAATTTTCAAACAGTTAACTTTGCGAGAGACTCCAAGTCATTGGATAATTTCACAAAAGTGGAATAGCCTAGACAACCTTAAACAACAATTTTTAAAGTTGCGATATAAGAAAGTACTTGCTTTGATCTGGCTCTTGTGTGTAAGCTGAGCTCAAATTTCCGTTGTTGTAGCTTCTGCGTTGTCCGTTCCGGAGCTGATGATGCGTGAGTTCGTGGTTAACGAATGTAAACTTTGCCAAAAGATGATTAGACTTAAGTTCGTTTGGCTCGTGAGGACAATTGAACGAAGTCAAATATCAGAAGACAATAAAGAAAAAACTAAGATAAAAACGAAAAAAGTAAAGAAGAACAAACGGAGGGACTTCTTGAGAAGTCCGATCGCAAAGCTGGGAAACCCCCCTCTTTCTCTGGCGGAATGCCACGAGCAAGGGTTTTCCTTTGTTTTTATTGAAAGGTTGGTTCACACCTATGTCACCTCATGTGAGAAACTGAGGCGGGAAAAATCTTCTTTGTCTGCTGATTTCCGCCCACTGGTCTAATTTATGGCGATGACAAAATTATACATTTTTCTTCAGAGAGATTGTACTTCTGAAACAATGCATCTTTTTGTAATTTGCCGTTGAGATTCGTCACAGTCGGGTTTCTACGATCATACAGACACCATAAACTATAACTTTGCGAGACAGTGTAGCGGTACGTACTGGAGTGTTAACGAGCCATCTATCACCTACAATCTCAGCTTGCGTCTCGGTGACTTAGCTGCGAGGCTGGGCGTCGGCAGGGCAACGCGTGTCGCTGATCATGGGTTGCAACCCGCAGATTATTCCATCAGTATTGTCTCTGAGAAACGGTTTGCTGGGGCAGACGGTAGTGGATGTCTTTAGTCAGGGTGCACATGTGCAGGTTCGGGGCTAAGTACAGCTGGGTGTTGCTGTCATGGTATGCCACCACCTCAGGGGTATGTATCTTGATATGTGTGTTATCCTTCCAGAACCCCACATTAACAATGTCTTTGAGTCTGTAGATTCGGCTCGACTCTATAATGGGTAAGTTCAGGAGGAAAACTCATCTCCTTCTGCTCGGGATCCACGTAGAGGGGAATAGCGCTACCCAGTGAGTAGGCAAGGTGTATTTGCATAGGATCAGTGGGTGTGGTGATGGCGGAATACAATGCCTGTGGCCGGACCCGGTGTGATAATGTCTGATGGTGGCTGGCCTCTGATTGTCTGGAGGCACAGGATGACAATCCACAGCAGCATCCTGTTACAGGCCAGAGAGAGAGGGAACAGGTCAGTAAGGGTTGTCCCGGGTTGGATGGGACAGTCTTTCCGCTTCGATGGCGATGGTTGAGTTTAGCTTGCATTGGCCCCTCCCTGTCTTTCTCTGCTAGTGGCCACATGTCTCTTAATCTGGTTACGGTGGACCCATTTGAGAACTGGTTTCTCTCGATCCCCGGTTTAGCTGGATTTGGTACGCAACTGGGGAGAGTTTGTTCATAATCTCATGGGGTCCCGTCCAGTGTGGTAGGAATTTCTTTGACAGCCGTTGGGGCCCGTCTGAGTTGGCGGGGTGTGAAGCTGTAATACAAGACCCTGTTGCCCACATTTAGTTCTTGGTGTGATGCTTTCCGGTTCGTAATATGCTTTCTGGCCTTCAGCGCTTTTTTGCAGGGTTTGGTTGTTGGCAAAAGTTTGTTTTCAAGTGTCTATGGAGCTCGTCAAGATACTGGAATGTGGTGTAAGCAGTGACAAGGTTGGAGTCTCCTGGTTGATACAGCAAGTGTAGTGGCGGGGCATCTGCCGCCCAGTCATGAGTTCAAAAAGGGGACACCCTTGTTGATTCCTGCGAGGTGGCTCTGATGGCCATCAGCACAAGGAGTAGTTTCACATCCCAGTCTTTCTGGTTAGCAGACACATACTTTTTCAGCATGGCGACCACTTCTCGGTTCGATCTCTCTACCTGGCCGGACGCGATTGGATGGTGGCTGATGTGAAGTTTAGCTTGTACCCCCTAGGCATTTCCAGATCTGTTGCATGATCTCGGCCGTGAAGTGGGTACCTCTGTCTGAGTTGACTCTCAGTGGCAATCCGAACCGGGAGAAGATATGGTTCATCAGGAGGTATGCCGTGGTTTGGGCAGTGTCATTGGGTGCTGGCAGACATTCTACCCACTTGGTGAACTGGCACACCACTGTGAGAAAGTACTTGTTCCTCTTGTTGACCTGGGCAGGGGTCCTACCCAGTCAATTGGAAGGTCTGACCACGGGAACGTGAATCCCTCTGCGTTGCAGTGGGGCTCTGTGGTTTGGGTTTGCTGTGTTGGAACTGGCAGCACAACAAGACTTCTCTGACGTACTCTGCCAACATCTTGCTGCATGCCGGGCCAAAATGCCACCGTGTTCATGTGTGTCATACGTGGGCTCTGGTTTTTAAACCCGTAGGTGTCCAGCACATGGTGTGTCGTGGGCGTACATTGAGTAGTACCCCCTTTGGCATCGTGGGCACCACGATGCCGGTGGTTTTTTTGCGCTGTGCTGTCATGCAGGTTGCAAACCACAGAATGTCGTCCTGTACACGCAGCATGTGTCTGGTGTTATATAGGTGTTCGGAAGGCAACGAGTCATCAGTGAGCTGAGCCTGAGTGATAGGGTGGTTGGAAGGAGGTCAGAGAGGTGGTTAAGAATTGTTCTTTATGGCAGTTGTCAGAGGCTTGCTATTTGCAGTCGTTGTTGGAATGAGGAATAGAGCATAGTGTAACAAGCGGAAAACAATTAGATATTTTTACATCAGGAGTCTTGAAAATTAATTTAGGCAAAGAAAAGTACGAAAGATGTAGAAGAGATTTTTGGGGAATACACATCCAATGAAGAACACTGATTGGAAAGTTTGGATGTGGTGATGAAATATAATTCCCTAGCCCTCTAGAAGGGCAATAGTTTTGGGGCCCTCATTTCGCAATTATAGGTGCCATAGAATACAGTGATACAATATTTAATATTGTCTCGTGACATCCCATGAAGTGGGTATGTAGAGTTTTATCGCAAATACTCACGAGATAATTGTTATGCTTGGTTGAAAATTGCACTTTTAGGGTATGAGCCAAACGAGCTGTTTTTATGTGTTTGTCACCTGTTTTTTAAATGAAAAACTGAGCTGAGTGCTGCCCAAACCTCCTTTTTCAGACAAATACCGCCGGGGTGTTATGGTATAATGTGGTGAACCTGCTAACCCTGGATCCTCACATTGCTTACAAACGCAATTTTTTAACTACCACAGAATTCCTTCTTATGAATCATCTTGTGCACGTGAAGGCAGCCATTACGTGGAAAAACAGACAGAGACAATGGTTAGCTTAGCATCATTAGCATTACAGACGAGCCATACGAAAAACTCTTTTGGAAAAAACAAAATATGAATGGTGCTTGCTTACTTTGTCTGGAGTCTGAGTTTGCCACAAAGCCAGTGGGTTATCGATCCCTCTTTCAGAAGCAATCTTTGCACAACTCCAGCAGTGAACTAACCCTCATTTGTGAGGCAGTACTAGTGTAAAATTTAACATAAATGTATAGGACTTTTCTGTTTTTTTTTTTTGGGACATTTCCTTCGGAAAATGAAATGTAACCACTGGGTCACAGTGGTCTATGGCGACTCCTGTGCTCATTTGGTGCAGCCCAGCCCCACATGACACTTTTAATGGCTCTTGGCGCTGAACAGTTGACCCTCCGCAGATACAGCAGAAAACAGTAATGGCCGGGACACTTTCCACAGCAGCACAAGAACCAGATGGGCGGGACTTTCAAGTCCTAAGTTGCATAGTAGTAGAGACAGAAACCTGGTAACTGCTGTGTGGAGAGAAACCAGTTTTACTGCATAGTTGGCATTATAAAAACAATGATGGATGAGTGGATGTTACCAATATAGGCTGGTTGGTGCGGCCACACAACTGTGTTCAAACAACAAGGTGATTTTTGGCAGATCTAATGGCAACTGTCAGGCTGATAGTGTGGACAGGACTCATGAGTGTTATTGGTCTCAGGGTGGTGCTTGATTATTAGGTACCCAGCAGGAACGAGGCCATAATGTAATCTAATTATGTAAGCGTATGTACACGTGCTGTCTCATTCCAGCCTATTGAATTGCATTTTTGCGTTCCCGTCAAGACTCCTGGCTGCACAGATAAAAACTGTCGTCTTCTGTGAGCGTTGCTTATATCTGATGAATGAACTTGTTTCAAAACGGTGTAAACTGAAAGTGAAGCATACACTGAACGTGACAGGCTAGAAGCTGAGCTGATGACACCGCGTACCTGCTTAGAGAGTATGCTTTAGGTGATGTGAGTTCACTTCATAACTAAGATGTTTGCAGCAATTCGCTTCATGTTAATGAACTCAATTGAGCTGCGTAGGGCACTCTTATCGTCTGTTGAGTTGGCTTCTGAATTTGCGTCATAAGGAACTTGTGCCAGATTAAACTTGTTTTGCCAGTTTATATTTACTTTATTAAACAGCGCCGTTGTGTCCTGGCACATGTAAATTTATCCACGTTTCATTGTTATAATTGCGAGCTGACTGCAGTGAGTGATTTGCACAACAGAGTTTGTTTTTTTTTTTTTTAAGGTTTTCAAAGCTTTTTGACAGCTTTTATGGGTGTCCCCAAATGTATGGCGTACATCAATTGTACACACCCTCAAGCACCCAAAAAGAAATGAGACGAGCTTCCACTGGGATTATAGAAAGGAATCTTTTTGTTTTTTTGGGTGTTTGTTTGTTCCTGTGATTTCTTTTCATGGACAGTCAAAACATGTTCTCCCTACTGTCTCATTACTATAAAAACAACACAAAATAACTTCCTTAAGTTAATTATAATTAAAAAAACTAGTACGTATATAGGTGATAGATTGTTGTATTCCTAAACGTCAGCGTATTATTAAATGTTGGAGTGAAACGACCCCACAAACACTGCATGAGACTAATTTCACTACAGTGGGTCATTCTAGTCGTGATGCAGGAATCGACAATGAGTCAACACATGTGTGATGTGTCATAATGTGTCGTGGGATGATGACTGATCTGTCTAGTCTGTACGGCTTTCCTTAAAAAGGACTAAGAGTTGAGGAAGAATCCTAGCGCCGAGGCACATAACAGCCGTGCCGACAGTGACGTGGGAATAAGCGCAAGGCTGCCCCACAGCACAAATTACGCACAGCCATGCTGGAGGGGGACATGGAGGTTGGGCCATGAAGAGGTCGGTGGTGTGGTGGGAAACGGAGCTGGTCGGAAACGGTCCAGTATGATCAGCCGATACTGCAAGGCATCTTCACGAAGGACTACAAAAAGCCATCGGGGTTGACTCTTTCTGGAAAGACAGACATGTAAGCAGCTTTTACGCTCAGTCAGTCGCGTTGAAATGTGGCTGCTCTTTGGTTCTATGTTTGAGCCTTATTGTCTCGGCAGTTCTTTGCAGGATATGGAGCCACTTTAAGCTGGCTGCATTAAAATTGCTATCCTGCAGGTACCTGGTGATTGAAGAAAACCAATTTCTTTAGAAATCACATACATCAAGAATGCATGTTTGGAGGCTTGTTAAATACTAACTGCGAAGCATTTGTTGCCACCCTTTATATTGTCGGAGACTGAATGATCTTCGTTGTTTGTGCAATGCGTGTATAGAAGCAGGGTACACCCACATTGGGTTAATTTTGTATGTTATGTATCCACAAGCAATGCATCACTGACCTTCCTTTTACAATGGATTTTTTTTTTAGTATCTTCGGCTGTCGATATAAAATAGGCACACTATTTATTTAAGCAGGTGTAGGCGTGGCATCTTGACATTTAAATAATCAACAAATTTATACGGGATTTAAGGGAAATAAAGAAGAGTAGTGATAAATTATGTCATTTGTACAGAATCAATTTTAGCTATTTGCCAAATAATATTTTTTATTTTAATCACTATGTCACACAATCAGTGCTTTCTTAGCTTATGCATAATACACCAAATCTGCTCAGTAATTGGGGAGGTTTTTTTTTTTTTGTGTCGCAATTCAGTTTATAATTACCATACAATCAAAGTAAAGAGTAGCCGATTTTTACACAAGAAGAAACTACTGTTGACATGCCATGCATGAGGCACAGACCACGACTAAAAAGTGCACTGTTAAAACTGACGAAGCAAATTATTGAGTGCGCTGTGAAATGGAAGAGCAGCGAACAGCGTCCAAGACAATCGAAATGTTGGGGGGCAGTTGCTAAATCTGACGCAATGTCTTCGGTGTAGTAATGGAGGCCCGTAGGAGATTTTGCTATGATGTTCATAGGCGTAGATTAAGTGGACCGCGAGGATTTGAATCATGGACACTGTGAGAGTGAAAAAAAAGAAACATAAGATGGTGAAAATGGAGATGCAGGACAGACAGTGTTGGGCAGTAAGACATTTTTAGTTATTTGTGGTCTGAAACCGACAGTACAGAAATTCGATGTTGAGATGTGGCATCTGCTGCGTTAATATAGTTGTTATATGGATCATCAATTCAGAAGTTACAGGGCTGGCTATTCTTTTTCACTTGTTATTTTGAATGTTTAGTTTATTGATTTGATTTGTGTTTAAACTCAGATAAGACTCATTATTCCTTTGTATGAAAGTGGAATATGAAACCATATGTACTTTACAGCAGAATGCTGCCATAGATTAAAAAAATAAATAAAAATCAGACAGCTGAGCAGAAATATGTTCTGTATAAATGCATATAACCAACAATTAGTTGTGGGCCATCGACAGCAGATAGAGGGTCCCAGCATTGTTAAAGGGGTCATATCGCTTAATAGTGATGCTGCACCTGTCACAAAGAACACATTATGATCGTGTTATTTGTGGCTGTACATTCAATGTCTGTTTTTATTGATCGCGGATCTTAAAGGTCCAAAAAACACATTTGCCATATTGACTGTGATACACTATTTGTTCGCTCCTCTATGCCCGCGCTTCTGAAAACTATAGATTTTTACAAAAACTATTTTGTGCTTTCGCACACTTTTTTGTGCTGAAAAGCCAGGTGTGCTTCGGATTGGCCGAGCTACTCCACTGTTGTGTGTATTGGTTGAATACTCAGGCGACATGTGCGGCAAAATGTTACGCCCCTAACAATTACTGTGATGGTCTACCCAGCGCGAGACTGGTGACCAAAGAAATCTATATGCAAAGTACCCATCAAACCTATGACAGTGTGTTGCATTCCAGTGGGGAGACTTATAATTACTGATTTTAAATTCGCGCACTTATACTGTATTTTTACCTTTGCCGTTGCATATTGCGACGCGCGTAACAGAAATCATGTCTATAGTTGTGTATTCGGAGAAAACAACAAGTGCTACTCTTCAACTGCTCACAAATCATCATGTTTCAATCATCATGCCAGATTCTTAAATTTACACCCATGTACTTAAACACCAGTTGTAAGAATAAGAATATTCATCTTTGGATTTGCAGAACTTTAGTCTTTGCAAACCTTACAGATCTTTTTTGTACCAAGAGCTTGTAAACACTTCAAAGAGAAAGGAAAATGTTAAATTGCATCATCTGACCTCTTTAAAAAATACCAGGGGGTTTTTTTTTGTAGTGACCCATGTAGGGAAATCACTCACGTAAATACCATAAATACATACCGTGTATAACATATCACGACCATACGTACACAATCCAAAAAGTACGTAATAAATCCATACAAAGTCAAGCGGGGGACAACCAACTGACATTCTCTGGGGCCACTTGAAAATGAGCAATTTACAATATAATGTTACTGGATTCATAAATTCTCATAGTAACGTTATGGCAGTACTGCTCCATCTTTTTCATAATGATGTTTTGTTGTGGAATAAGTTACTTACAAGTTTTATGTCTGTACTGATTACAGATTACACGAGTGAAAGAAAACTGTAGTTAGGAACGTTAATTGGGTGACTGTTTTTAGGAGGATGTATATTGATATTTTTTCAAAAACTCTAACTTGTTTTAAAACTATTACCATTAAGCACTACCAATATTGTGATATAATAACAGCCAAGAGAAAGAAAATGTATTCAATTTTCTATCAATATAACCAGGTTTTCCCAAACTGGGCTTATAGTCGAACTCAAGTGGAAGTTCAAAATTATTGAATTGAATAAACTATTTGATGTTATGGAGTTTGGCTCACACAAAAAAATGGGAATGTTCACTGCATGAACAAACATTAATAAACAAGGGAAACGACACCCAGGGAGTGTACTTAGAGTAGTATTTTTGTCCAAGACATGTACAAAAAGTAATTGCTGATTAGCATTTTTTAAGTAAACATTACTATAATTACAGTAGACGTCATTTCTGAAATCCAGTCATTACCCTTGCACAGGACCTATACAGTGGGTATTATCAGTGTATTCCACTCATACAACACCAAAGCCTGCACAATTCACAACTTTAATTAGGAAAATAAATGCCAGTAAATCTGGCTCATGTTTGCCAGGAATATATGACACAAAACACAAAAGCAAAAAAAAACGTAGAACAAAGTAACTTCCGTGTGCATTTAAATAGGAGTATGACAAAAAGTGTGCATGCTGTCGAAGATCAGGTCACCATTGCGAAAGAAAAGGGATCCTCTGATTTTTTTCGCAGTATTCCTGGATCACAGTCTATTTGAATATTAAAGCGGACGGGTTATTGCAGTAAATACCAGAAATCTGTGCGGTTTAATGTTTGTCCTCAAAGCAAAAAGAGGAACAAAATTAGTCTGCCAGTGGCTTCATCTTTTTCATGCTTAGGTCAAACGCTGGAGCAAGAAAAGCAGATCCTTAGTGAATTGCAAGCTGTACGCCTGCGGGTGGCCCCAACAAAATGTTGATAAAAAATAGTTTACCAATTTTTTTTTTTTAGTTTTGAGACATCAATATATTCACATAATTGAGGTGTTTTAATATATTTCAACAGTTCTATTAGATAATTTAAGGGCCAATGCATGATATAAAGTTCTTTTTTAAATTTTTTGCATGCATTCAGAGTTAATGGCGAGGATACGTAGGATTATGTGGGGGAACAACGGAGGGGGACAGGAGGAGTTTGGAATGCCTCAAAAGGCCTATTACAGGGTTGAGACGTTAGAAACGCTGTGGACGTGGAGAGCTTGAGCAGTTTGGACGCCTGTGTGGTCCTGCAGGCGCTCAGGCCTGTGTTGCTGGTCTTATCCACCACCGACAGAGAATCTTTGAGGCAATCAGCAGATGGAGGGAGGGGAAAGTGGAGTGGAGGGTCGGGGACATTACCCACCGTCCTTGGTGCAGAACAAAAATCGATTCTGCTGGGATGACAAGGTTATCAAAACGTAAGACAAAAAGAATCCTTAATGCACAGTATCAGCCCCAACGACGTGAATCAGGAGGACTGATGTGGTTAAAGGGGATAAATCCCCTTCCAGAATAAAAGTGCATCAGGATTACTCACCCCTCATGTCATCCAAGATGGTTAGGTCTTTTCTTTCTTCGTTTGTTTGTTGAAAAGGAAATTAAGTTTTTGAGAAAAAATTCCAGGATTTTCTCAGATAGTGGACCTTACTTCAGCGAAGGTGGTTTTTTAAAGGTTGAAAATGCAGTTTCAGTGCTTGCAGTTCACCACCGAGGCCACGCTAATCAGCGATCCCCCAAGCCAGACGGAATAAGGGTCTTATCTAGTGACCATTATAGGTCATTTTCTTTGTGAAAAAATGAAGTATTTATAACATTTTTTAACCACCACAATGCCTCGGCTGACTTAAGTCCTAATGCAATGCACATCGTCACACATTACGTTAGATTACCTGTTGGGAAATTGGTCACTGTGGTTAGTTCTTGTATTGATAGGTACTTCGTTTTAACAATCATGCTCATTTTCTCTCCACTTTTAAATCATTATACATTTTTTTGTAAAGGGCATTTGCACTCTTTTTGATGTTCGCTTTGTAAACATTGGCAGTACTTACACCTACGTCACATGTGACCTTTCCAACATCACCTAATACGACACGCAGGTCATCATCTGAGCTAATGCTAGCTGAGGCATTTGTGAGGGTTAAAAAGTTCATAAAATAGGGATTGGTGATATCTTATCATTTGAGAAAAAAAATTCCCCCTCCTGATAAGAATTAGTCTTCCACCGATAATAAAGGTAAAGTTTAGTTTTTGACAAATTTTTCTGTGCGGACATTGCGGAGTGACATCGTGGAAGCAGATTGTGAAAATTTAGGAGGATATATTGCTAAAGCATGAGCTAATCTACAATGT
The DNA here is from genome assembly GCF_018340385.1 of Cyprinus carpio. Lineage (NCBI taxonomy): Eukaryota > Metazoa > Chordata > Actinopteri > Cypriniformes > Cyprinidae > Cyprinus > Cyprinus carpio. The sequence goes on from NC_056588.1 coordinate 27,357,542, forward strand.
GGAAATGGTCTTTGGTTCGGGCTGTACAGTGCAACAAAAAATCGGTCTGAATAAATGTACTACAGTAGCAGGTGTGCAGTTTTGCATGTGTATTTACAAACCTGTTGTCCAACAAAGATACCATTTATTGACATGCCTTTTCTCCAAATTAACTTAATAACATAGTCGGTTTGAAAAATAAACTTCTTTTTGTGACCAGAGGTGGTTTATTACAGAATGATTAGTTATAATATACAGTGATAATTTATTGGAGGTGGAGTAGATTGTTTTTTTATTTTTTGTATGTGTTTTAAGATCTGATGTTTGTTTGCACCTTATTAGATTTTAAACAATACCTCTGTTGCTGAAGAACAAATAAACCATATATTTTATGCAGTATATTTTCGTGCATTTCAAGTTCACTCTGTAAAGTTTCTCTATCATGTGTTTTATTTAGACAACGGAGCCCTTTGTCATATTAGTGATTTCATTTACAGCCGTCGTCAGCAGTATTACTTCGCAATGCATCTTTCAAGTTTATGTGCAAGGGCGACCTTTGGTTCCAGTATTGAATTAAATGTCAACCACACGTACTCAGTAATGCCAAAGACCGTAGATATCATTCGATAAGGGACTTTAGTAGTGCTTACAACAGCCCTATTTTTGGTTGTTTGTTGTGAAAACAGGAAAAACAGGATTCCTGACTTTTCGTCATTGATATCGTATCGCTTTAAAATACTAGAAATTATCATGATATATTTTAAGCCCATATCACCCATCCCTAGGACAAATGTATTCTATTTTAGGAAAAGGAGTGATCATTTCAATAGATAAGACCCTTATTTCTATGTGGGATTCATGTAGAGCCTTTGAAGGCTGCCTCTGAAACGCATTGTTAGCCTTACCATTGGCACCATGAAGTCCACTTATGGAGAAAAATCATAGTGGGAGTTTGCCTTTAAAAACTTAATTCTTTCGACCTGAAGAAAGAAAGAAACTACATGAAACAGTCTGGATGCATGGTGGTGAATAAACTGTCAGGCAATTTTTATTCTGGAAGGGACTTATCCTTGAATGCATTGGTCTCAACTCAATTTCCTGGAGGGCCACAGCTCTCCACAGTTAGCTCCAAACCTAATGAAAGCACACCTGATCCAGCAATCAAAAGTCTTCACGATTACTAGACGATTCAAGCAGGTTGGATTTGGAGTGTGGTTGGAGCTGTTCTCTGCCAGAGCTTGTGGCCTCCAGGAATTGCGTTTGAGACCACTGCTTTAATTGCAAAATCTCTGTCGTTGCTTCAGTGAAGAGGAAGGTCCGCTAAGAAGGGGAAGTTAAGATCTATCGGACGTCAGTGAAAGAAGATCTCAATGTCAATGAAGGTGTGCAATAAAGCATTTCAGTTCATGAAACTGATTTACGCTCAACTGTAAAATAACTCCTTTTTGTTATGTTGTAGTTTTTAAGTATCTAGCTGACAAATATCTGCACAAGACTCAAGCAGCAGTCGGCAGAGGAGACAGAGGTTGTTCACACATCAGCAATAAAATAGGTAGATTTTTTTCAAAAGAAATTGATACTTTTATTTATGATAGAAATTTTTAGCATCGCCATAAATCCTATCTATTTCCATACATTTGCAAAAAAAATTCTTTAATAATTTAGTTTACCGACTTCGTTAAAGTGCCCTATTGTGGGTTAGGAAAGGTTCATATTTGTGGTTTGGAGTCCACAACAACAGGTTGATATGCATGACAAGGTCAAAAAACACTTCATTGTCTTATAATGATGCATTTATTTTTTAATTATTGCTCCAATGACTCCCAAACCGATTTGTTTAAAGGGTCCATATGATTAGCAATTAAAATTTTTCCTTCGCTTTGGAGGGTTACAAGCTCCTGGTGCATAAAGAAGATCTGTAAAAGTTGCAAAGATTAAGGTGAAATCCAAGAGATTATATTTTTATAAAAAGTTAGACTCGTCCGCACCCTGAAATGATTCATTCTACACAGGCCACCAAGTCTACTTCACTATGTGGGGAAGATTTGCATACACCACACAAAACGTGATTGTGATGCTATCATTTTGATGCTATCTGTCCTGTAGCATATACACAGCCCGAGTGAGTAAGCAGGGTCCGCCAATATGTTTTCTGCGGTAGCTGCTGGAGGGTACAATGTCAGCGCCGAAGAGGACAAAGTGTCGTGGTGCTGGGATGCACCGAGAGCACAGGAGTCTCCATACCACGCTGAGGGACACGGTGGTTCCAGTAAAACCTAACACCAGTGGTCTGCCCGTCGCACGAGCATGAGTCTTGACAGTGCACTGAACTATTGTCTAAAACGGGAGGCGGGCAGGGGAGGGGGTTCAGCACCAGCTCTATTTCGATTTTTGAGAAGGGGGGAGGACAAACACATAAAAAACAGTCGTTTTGGCTTCATACCCTATAGACGTGTGGCACATTTCACAAGCTATAAAAACTGATCTGTGGAGGTAATTTGAGATTAAACCTTCTAATACCACACTTGGGGAATCAGCGAACAATTTAAATATTGAATCATGTATTCTTTGGCACCTTTAAACGAATTTGCCACTGATGATTCAAACGGGAGTTTGAGGCAGTAGCGTAGCACTGTGTTTGTCGCAACAACATGAAAAAGACAGTATAAGCATTATAATGAGTAATTATGTCCCAATGGATGCATACATATGGCTTGGTTTGTTGGTTCGCTGGGACATGGCCATCAACTGTAGGTGAGGGGCGTAACATTTCGTCACACGTGGAGGGCATTCAGCCAATTCACAACGACAACGGATAGCTGGGGCACCCCCCCAATATGACAGAGCACACCTCGCTTTTCAGCACAATGAGCTTTGTAAAATCGTCAAGATCAGAAAGGGAGGGGCAGAGAGTAGCAACAATAATGTACAGTATCTGGAAAATAAGGTGTTTTTTGACCCTTTAAAAACCCCGAAAAAACATATTGCATTACACCAAAATACACAAAATAATGTTCTTTTTAGCAACGCCATATGGACCCCTCTTTAACAACCATTTTTCCAAACCCCTCCTTTTCATGATGCTAATCTGCTTGATTTTGATTGGTCCGATTTACCGTGGAAACCGCTATTTTTACCACTCCAAAAGCTGCACCCTACTGGCAAACAAAGAATTGCATTTTCATTGGAACAAAGCAAAAGACCAACAATATGCGGGACAATAGGCTATGTGTTCCTGTTGCCGGTCAGACATGAAGCGGCCTTGCGGATTGTTTTAAATGAGTTCAGAAGTCGACTCTTCTTTTGAGGGAAAAATAACTTATACACAGTGCACTTTAAGATGTCAAAACTTGGCAGGTGGTTTTCATTCATTAGAGCTGTTGTTACACACTGCATGGGACGGTCATTGTTCAAAAATCCATAATAGGTGCACTTTAACAAACATGTATTTGTTCATTTTATTAAATTGCCATAAGTGGGCTTACTTTTTTAAAGTAGTTACAAATAATAAGTAAGTCAAAACAATTTATGTGAGAAATATAACCAACTAAATGGTAAGCTTCACGCCAAAATTAAAGCAGCACATTTATGCAAGCAGTAAACGAAAAAGTGCTTTCAATATTGAGAGTGTTTCAAGAATCTGAAGGTGCCAGCAAAGGACTGTTAGGAGTTGCCAGTTTCTCGCATGATGCTTTTTGATTTTGTTACTTCAGTTTAGCTTTAGCATGAATTGTTTAGACTCTCATGACACATTTCTTACTCTTTTTAGGCGTTTCAACACTAGCGGCGCAGTCATCCCAACCAGACCGCCGGCGATCTGAACGGGTGAGGTCAATTTAAACCCGCCCAAACAAACAGAGACCAAGAAAAAAAAAAACCCCTTCGGGAGCTGCAGACTGCTCTGACTCACGGTATTTCCTGGCAAAGGGAAACAGAGGCTTCATTAGCCTAATTAGAGTTGAAGAAAAGAAGGTGTGTATTCCCCGAGCAGATCTGTCAAAATAATAGTCCATTGCGGGATTACACAGAAAGTAATTGGGTTGCTGAGTATTTTTTGTACAAGTATTGAGAGTGGCCTAAATCTTTGGGGCACTGCCCTTCCTCACATTTGAACAATTTGAATGAAAAGTGAATATATTTTCTCTGTCAAATATTTGGGGTGAGTTATTCCATGTGGTAAAACAGCAGGGTAATTTTCTCTAATGAGAGTACTTACAGCAAAAAAAATCACTTTCACGATTTTTTAACACACCCCTTTTGTGCATCGCTTTGTGCAGTATGTTTGTTGATGGAGGTGCATCATTTGCTATCAAAATCTTTAAAATGATTTATTCATTTGTTGTTTCTTTATGAAAAGCCGCCAAGTTTCAACTTATGTTCTTTTAGGTATTTTTGTATGAAAAATGTAGTAAAGTAATGACGACTTAAACTCAAAACATTTAACACCGGCCCCAAAATGTTTCTAAATCTACATCTTGTAAGAAGTGTAAATTTGTGGTTTTAAAAGGATGACGAAAAGTTTTTAGTCATTTTTTTTCATTGATATGCATCAGCTCCCCTTTTTAAACTGTCATATTCTAACACTATACCAAATGGGGAGGGATTAATAGAAAGGTTTTCTATTGGGATAAAGAAAAGTCCTTTTTTTTTTTTTTTTTTGGGTTTCTGACAACGGCAACACCGCCAGATATTTTCCGGGAAAAAAAGGGACTCCCTTTCCGCTAGGGCTTGGGCGATATTGCTACTAGAAGCCAATTTCTTGATATAATTAAGCCTTTATGAAGATTACATTGGAAATGAGATTAATTGAAATTGTTTCATCAAAACGTTAAAATTAAAATGTAGGGAAATAATCAAGTTACAGGCTTACACTGTTCACATCAAATGAACAGCAAGAATTATTTAAATAATAATTTTAATTCATACACCCTCGGGAATAAACAAATTTAAAACCCTTTTTAACGATTCCCCTCTATTTCTAAAATAAAAAATTTTAACTGTTTAATGTGCATGAGCTATCCCAAAGTACTTATTGCTATTTTTAAAATAAATAATTAAAAACCCAATTTTTTTTTTGTATCTTACCAGCTCTAATACTGTTTTAGCAACTAAAGTTTAAATCTGATTTTAATAAAACACTTCATCATAACACCTGCCTTTGGGTGATGGTTTTGAGCATATCTAAAATTTGTTCTGTAGGTCAGTTTAGGGAAAAAAATAAAACTAAAATGAAGTCAAACATAAAGGGACAGTGAAGGGTTTAGTATAACGCCCCGCCCTTCTCACAGCTACCCCATTTAAAATGTGCAAAAGTTATTATGGGCACATTTTTTTTGCATTCATGAGGGAAAAACTCGGTTGAAGTTCTGTTTTGATGTTTAAATTAAATGGAATCGATTGGAAATAAATCCCTTTAAAACCACTGACCAGAATTTCAAACAATAAAAAAAACCCGCTTCAAAGTTTTCCCAAATATAAAATTAAAAAGATCCCCCCCTCCTGTTTAATCTTGGGGTTTAAAATTTCCTGATATTTATTAACCTGACCCTTTAGACAGATTTAGCTTTTTTATATGTACAGGGAAACCCCAAGGGGAAAATTTTAGAACTGTTTTGTGGGAAAATAAAAAGTACCGGGTTTTCCCCGAGTCCCAGGGCTTAACCCCTAAAGCCATTAAAAACTTTTCAGGGTTGGGGTGTTTTCTGGAAAAAATTTATTTTTACTACATGTTATACTCCATTTGGGGGCTATTTAAAACCCCAAAATTTTCCCCTCTGAGTTTTTTATTTTAAACCCTAGAGGATGTTACAGAATTGTTCAAACTTCTCTGCAGTTTTGATTGAGTCTGATGAGTTTGGCAGGGAATAATAAAACCGTCCACTTTTTTAAATGTGGCTTATCCTTGATTTTATTGGGATTTTTCATTTAAACGCATCCTCGCATTTAGGTTTTTAATGTGGAAAACCCTGGTACTTCGCCTCAACGGCCCTTTATGTTTACGCCTCTTCGGGTTTTTGTTAACTGGCTCGGATGTTGTGAATGTTGGGTTTTCTCATTTGCTGCGTGAAAAGGGTGGCGACACTACAAAGAACTAAAGGCACTTTTTTTAAACGAAAATTTAATTTTGATCATGTTTTTTGGGTTTTTTTTTAAATATACAGTGAATCTACAGTTTTTAATACAATACAGTACTGCTTAAATTTTTTTTTTTTTTATGACTTTTTAGGTAGGTTGAGAATATTTTCCAGCCGCACCTGTTAAAATACCCACATTTTTTTTTTAGTCGGCGGAAAGGTTTTCACTTGAAAAATAATTTGTTTTTTTTGACTGTAAAGATTAATGATTGGGTGGTTTGTTTAGAAAAGGACAAAATAAAGTTTTCTTTGTTTTATTTTTTATGGTTCTTTTTTCGGGGGTACTGTGACAACCTTATCATGCATGAAAACCCAAAAAAATGTTGTGAATACTTAAAAAAAAATCCATAAAAAGACAATCCCACAAATGCCAAAAAAAAACCTAGACGGGAATTTGATAAAATTTTTAAAAATTTGTATTTAAAAATTGGCATTTTTGCATAAAGAAAATTTTATACCGTTTTACAAAAACAAAAAATTGCCTTGTGCTGTGCCCAAAAAACAGCCCTTCATTGTCATTGTCCCAAATTTGGGTATACAGTTATTTAAATTTACATTGTCTTGGGAAAAGGGAAACTATAGCTGGAAAACCTATCCAAATTTTTACGAAATATTTTTTTTGCACTTTGTAATGATGCAAAAAAAAAAAATGGTCTATTTATTTGGGAAAAATCCCAAACAACTGAAAACATGAAAATTGGGGGTAAACCCTTTGGTACATGTGTTAAAAAGGGGTTTTTTTTCTCATTTGAAAACCAAATTAAAAAAATTTATTACGAATTTTAAAAATCAAAATTTTTTCGAAAGGAAAAATTTGTGTTTTCGTAAAGTTTTCTACGGGGCTTTAACCAGTCTGTGTTGTTCTTCACTTAAAGTTAACCCGACGGGCCCAAAATTTTGAAATTCCCAGCAAGTGAGAGCCAAAAGCTTTTTCATTGAATGTACAGAGCAAGGAAAAAACCATGTGTAGCTGCTCTAAAAAAAAACCCTCACAAGCCAGGGGGGAACCCCTATTCAAAGGGGCTTCCCCCGGGCCCGGAATGCCAGTAGATCCCAACAGAATTACAGTGAATTTTTCATTGTTTTATATTTTTTTAAAAAATCCAACCCAAAAAGGGTTTGGTTTGGGGATCATTATTTTTTTCGTAAGGGGAAAAACACAGAAGTAAAGGCCCAAAATTTTAAAAGGCAAAAAAGACCCCAGATGCCATTTTAGTTTGGTTTTTAAAAAAAACCTGCAAATCTATTTGTGGGCCCCCAAACAAAAAATAAGTAGCACGGTTATATTTGTAGCAATAGCCAAAAATACCCCTTGAATTTCGGTCCCAAAATTTTCAGATTTTTCTTTTGGCCAAAAATCATTAGGCTTTTATGTAAAAAACATGTTCCAGGAAGATATTTTGACAAATTTTACCATAAACATGTCAAAATGTTATTTTTGAAATTTGTAATATACATTTTCTAAGGACCATTTTGGGCAACTTTAAAAAGGCCCATTTTTTACAATAATTTGATTTTTTTTGACCCTCAGATTCCCCCGATTTTCAAATATTTTATCTCGGCCAAATATTTTCCTAAAAATCCTACATCAATGAAAAAACTTTAAAATTTTTCAGATCATGTATGAATCTCGATTTCAAAACAATTTACCCTCATGACTGGTTTTGTGGTCCAGGGTCACATTTATCAGTTATGTCCCTGGGTAGCCCCATACATCACGGAGACTCTATTTGCATCTGCAAGATGTATTTTTTTTTGTGTTTGTCATCTGCCCAAAACGTCTATGGGGCGTTTCCTTTTAATGTTAAATTTAGAATGGTTTAAATAAAACCGACATCTTCAG